>NC_061118.1:114097498-114287649 GCF_002878395.1 Capsicum annuum
ATTGATAGATAAAAATAGCATAATAACCCAAAAACCATTAACATATAATTTTGACGATTTAAAAGAATTTAAAATGCACATAGAAGAATTATTAGAAAAACAATACATACAAAAAAGTAATAGTAAACATAATAGCCCAACATTTATAGTAAATAAACATAGTGAACAAAAAAGAGGAAAAAGTAGAATGGTTATTGATTATAGAAATTTAAATGCAAAAACCATGACATATAATTACTCAATACCAAATAAGGTATTAAAAATAAGACAAATACAAGGATATAATTACTTTAGTAAATTTGATTGTAAATCAGGATTTTACCATTTAAAGTTAGAAGAAGAATCTAAGGAATTAACCGCATTTACGGTACCACAAGGATTTTATGAATGGAATGTACTACCATTTGGATATAAAAATGCATCAGATAGATATCAACATTTTATGGATAGTTATTTTAAATAATTGCCTAATTGTATAGTATATATAGATGATATACTATTATATACAAAGACCAAAGAAGAACATTTAAAATTATTAGAACAATTTATGGATATAATAGAAAAATCAGGAATAAGTTTAAGTGAAAAGAAAGCTGAAATTATTAAAAATCAGATAGAATTTTTAGGAATACAAATAGATAAAAATGGAGTAAAAATGCAACAACATATAATACAAAAAATAATAAATTCAAAAGAAGAATTAGATACAAAAAAAAGAAATTACAATTATTTTTAGGATTAGTAAACCAAGTAAGAGAATATATACCAAAATTAGCAGAAAATCTAACGCCCTTATAGAAAAAATAAAAAAAGGATGTAGAATATAATTATAACGAAGAAGATAAAAAACAAGTTCAGAAAATAAAAATACTTTGTAAAGAATTACCAAAATTACTATTTTCAGATGAAAATAGAAAATTTATATATATAGTAGAAGCATATGCTAGTGAATGTAATTATGGAGGAGTACTTAAATATAGATATGAAGAAGAAAAATTAGAACACCATTGTAGATACTACTCAGGTACGTTTAATGAAACAGAAATAAAATGAGAAATAAATAGAAAAGAATTATGCTCATTATATAAATGTTTATTAGCATGTGAGTCATATATTGTATATAACAAGTTTATTGTACGAACAGATAATACACAGGTACGTTGGTGGCTAACAAAGAAAATACAAAATTCAGTTACAACAAAAGAAATTCGGAGACTAGTCTTGAATATATTAAATTTCACATTTATAATTGAAGTAATTAGTACTAACAAAAATGTTATTGCAGATTACATATCAAGACAAAGCTACACAGACTGATATAATAAAAGAGGATACTCTAAAAAAGATATTCAACACCCTAACTACGCTTTCAATGAAAGTGGACAGTATGGGTAATGAAATAGAAAAGCTAAAGGCTAATGAAGTTTAACTGAAGTCTATAGCTACAAATCAGCTAACTCAGCAGTGTGCAGAGCTATGTCGATCGGAAGACATTAAAATTCCAGAGCTAGAAGGAGACGTTGGGACACTCCATAAAACCCATGACGTTTATCAATCTACAATTGCAGGTACAAGCAAGGGAGTTATTGGACAAAGATACCTGAATATGAACTTAAATAAGACATTTGAAAAACCATTTACACCAAAAATACAAAAAGATCTCTTGAACATACCCCCACAAATTATCACATATCGAGATAGTCTGAACCAAGATCAAAAAGTTTATAACTATACAGCCCAAAAATACATAAAAAATATCTACCGAGTATAAACTTTTCTAAACCTTAACCCCAGAGCTACAGATATCAAAGAACCCAACACAAACTATATAACTCAAAGATTACAAGGTCACAACAAGCTAATTGCACTACCCAAAACTAACCCAAGACTAATAAAAACTTGTTTCGACTATGGATTATTAAATACCATATATACCCAAGATGGAGAAGAACTATCAGCTATGGAAGAATTACAAAAAATATTCAACACCTATAAAAGAGTAACCAAAGGAAATCTATTTTATATAAAGTATTATACTGCACCAGCAGAGATATTATATGACGAGATAAAACCAGTTAAACAAGTTGTAAAAATAGGATTAACCAGAGATATGATTATACCAGAAGATATTGTGCAGCAGCAAGAGATACCCAGAATCGAGATACCTGATTTTTATGCAAACAAACGACTTATTGGACTAGCTACAATTATTCAAGAACTAGCAAACAATTATACCAATGGAAACCGAATATGGAGCTATTATTCAAGAGATCATCAGATGATTTATTCAAATTCAAAAGAACTACGAAAAGTAGATATGGAAGATGTTAGACAATGGATAATGACATTACTAAACCCAGAAAAATAATCTACTGCAAGAGCAATTAAGAGAGAATTTATTTCAGACGGATTATTGACAAGATATTGCAAGATAATTGGACACAAATATCCAGATCATCAATGTTCGAGATGTAATGGAGAAGATAATATTATCCCAGAAGTTCGGCTGGAATAAAATAAAAAATCAAGAAGATAAGCATGCCAGCTGGAAAGAAGATAAAAAAGCAGCAGATAAGACAAGAAGAAGATATCAGCGGAAACAATAATGGAGATAAAAGACTAAGCTATTAAATTGTGAAAGCGACATGTAACAAACTTTCACAATTTTTTTTACGTAAATTATTAGAATTGTATAGGTTTTTTGACTATTATTAGTCTAGGCTTTAATTAGTTTTTGTCTTTTTAGAAGACATTTGTAAAGTATAGTAAATGAGGTTAGGTAGATGTAGATAATTTTTGAAGACTTTTTATAAAGTTTTAGAAATGTGTAAAATAAGGAAGGAAAACTTTTGTAAAGTTTCAGATTATAAATAAAAGGCATCGAAGGTAGAAAGAAAAATAAGCCTTCATGAGTTGAAGCACAAATACTCTCTCTTGTCCACAACAAATATTTTGCTTATTTATTAAAAAACAGGTATATTTCAATGGAAAAATCTATGGAGGAACAAAGCTTAGAATTATCAAAACTACCAGAACAGGTATATTCATTTACTATTATGAATAGCTAAATTCATAAATTCCTAACAATCATAATATGATAAAATAAGTTCATGTTAGTTGCTTTATAGTAGAATTATTCGAAAATTAGCATGTTAAGAAGTTTATTAGCAAAGTGAAAAAGGAGAAAAATCCCTAAGAACGATGCCATCCTAAAGGTGAAACCAGTGAGGCAAGAAAGCCGTGATAGGGGAGTAACCAAAGTAGAGGCGTTGTTTAAGGAAAAAGTATCCAGATTACCATGCTAATAGTGACCGAAAAATATGTTATTTAAGAATAATCTAGTATATAGCAATCTAAAGTGATCATATTTTGTTATATGCATGATTGAAGGGAATATTTTGAAAATAACAATTTTATGAAAAACGGATAATTATTTATCTGACGAAATGGTAGATAAATTTAAAATACTCGTTTTATATATACTTAAGGATATAGAAATAGTGGATATAAGAAAAATCATATTGGAAAAACTATTTGATAGATATTTTATGACTAGAATTAATTATATACAACACCTACCGAACTACTCTTATAAATACTTACATGTCAAACCCACACACTAACTATGATAAATTATGTATATTTAGAATTTTGAAAAAAAGATATTAGAAACATACAATTAGTAGAAAAACAAATAAAAGCAAATTTAGACAAATACATGGAAACTAAAGATGTAAAATATATAGAATTCCTTAATGAAAATATGCAAGAACTACTTGGACTAAAACAAACAACTGAAAAATATTATGAAAAAGCATTTAATAAAGCCTAAATGACAGAAGATATTAAAATACTTGTTTTATATATACTTAGAGATATAGAAATTATGGACATAAAGAAAATAATATGGGAAAAATTACAAGATTATGAAGAAGAAGAATTATTAAACAGTATAGAAAACATACACATATATTATGAACAATAATATTATTTAGATTCAGATGGATATTATACAGACTAAAAATGTCAAGATATATTAAGAAAATTAGAGCAAACCAAGAAGACCTACATAAAAAAATTACTTATAGAAAACAAATTAGAGAAATAATGGAAAATCTAATAGAAAAATTAAAATGGATAGACGAAACCTTAAAAAATCTAAAAAAAAGCAAAGATAAAAGTTTAGATAGTTTAAAAAATTCATTAAAAAGAGAACAAGAAGAAATAGTTAGTAGCATAAATAACCTCAAACAATATATTAAATATAGTACAAATAGAATAGATTATTATACATTTACTTTAGAATAAAATGATAAACTACGAATATCTAAAATATTGGAAACAAGAAATAGAAGAAATAAGATTAACAAAAAACCTTATAAAAACAAATTTAATTGAATACTTTAAAACAAAAGATATAGAATATTTAGAATATCTTAAAAATAATATAGAAGATTTACAAAAACTAAGAGAAAAAACTAAAGAATATTATAGCAAAACATTTAATCAACTACCATTTAATCACCCCCCAAAATATGAATATCAGTAAAATTGAATATATTAATAAAATATATGAAAATAAAAAATACAAGAATGAAGAAAAACAGTTAATGAATATTACTACAAAGAATTTAACAATTACATAAATTAATGGATACATCTTACGAAAAGAATAAATCATTAAAAGAAATAGAAACCCAACTATATAGTTTATACCTAGAATACAAAAGGTTACATAATACTAACGAGGATCCTAAAACACTAGATAATTTAATTACGATAATATCTAATCTAGAATATGAATTAATAAAACATCTTAAGTCAAGAAGATAAAAGTGAAAATTATTCCAATCAATAATATTCACAAAATACATAATATATAAAAATAAATAAATACATACGTATTTATTATCTAGTAAACTTACCGCGCCTAATCCGCACCCCCCTACAATTGGTATCAAAGCCCAGTTATTTAAATAATACGGAAGTAGCATATATGTTTAAATTTAGATTAGATTTACTTGAGATTAATTTATATAGATTAATTATGAGAAGATCATTTAAAAACAGAGAAGCTTTTAGAAAAATTAAAGAATCTTTAATTAGTAATTATTCAGAATATATAAGTCTCAATAAAACAAAAGAAAACCCACAAACATTAGCCTACCTAATTACCTTAATATCTAGTATTGAAGCAAAATTAATAATCCATTTAAAATCTAGAAGAATGAGACACATACCACCTAATTATGATAAAATTGGATTTAGATACCCACCAAAATATTAAAAATATGGTTTAAATGAATAAAGTACAAAAATACAAAGAATTTAAACAAATTATTTCTAAAAAACGTAAAGAATTAAAAATAAGAATAGAAAGACTATATTATAATATATTTACCGAAGTTAGTAAAAACTCAATAAATGCACAAAAAGATGAAATATCAAATTTAGAATCACAAATAGATAGTTTAGAATATATATATATCAACATGAACTATTTACAATAAAATGAACAAAGAAGAATTTATAATAGATGAAAAAATATATGAAAATCACGAAGAATTAAAAATAAAAATAGTATTTTCTAATCTAGGAAGAAAATATAAGAAAATGGGTAAACATTTATATTTAATGCTAGAAAAAGAAGAATTAAAATTGGAAGATAAATAGACAACTATGGTGAGAATAGAAAAAGAAAACGAAGAAATAGATAGAAAAAAGGAAATAGAAAAAATAAAACAACAAACTACAGAAGAAATACGAAAAATAGAAGAAACTAAAAATAGTAGGATTACTGAATTAGAAAAAGAACTACAAATGCTAAAAGATCTGTATGAAAAAAGACAGAAAGAAAAAGAAGAAAAAGATAAAGAACAAAAATTATTAAATGAGATAAATCAATTTAAAGAAAAATTAGAAATAGACAATAAAGAAATAGAAACCAAGGAATTAGAAATTAATACAATAGATGTTGAAAAAACAGATAATTATGATTCGTAAGATAGTGAAACATATACAGAAATCTTAACAAATACAAAAAATTTAGGAATCAGTGGAAAACAAGAAGTAATTAATGAAGAAAACTTAGAAAATATAAACACGGAAATAAACACTCTTGATAAAAAGAAGATGAAAATATAATACCTAGAACATCAGAAATAAGAAAACCTACATATTATAAGAATAAGTTTAAAAGATATAATCTAAACAATGAATATGACAAATGGACACCAAAACAAATAGTTAATAAAAATTATAACTTTTTAGAATTAGATTGTGTAATAGATACAGAAAAAATAATACAATTATGGATAGGATATATGACAAAACAATTATTAGATACTAATATAAACATAACAGATGCACCAAAATATATAGAAAGAACACTAATAGGAACAATGAAATTATGGTTTTCAAATTTAACTGAAAATAGCAAGAAGGTATTAAGAACTAATAAACCTACAAAAGGAACATCATCAACAACTACAACTACATTAACACCTATGGAATTATTAAAAAAATATGAAATAGCTATAAAAGATGAATTTAGAGCATGACAACAACAGGGAAAGATTATTCCTAAGAAGAGGTCTAACATGATATGAAAATATATGTATTAATGAAGATAGTAGTAGACGGATATTATAGTAGGTATTATACGGCTATGATAGATACAAGAGCAGGAGCTAATTTATGTAGATATAATTGTTTACCAGAAAGTAAATGGGATAAATTAAAAACACCAATAATAGTTAAAGGATTTAATAACAAATGAAGCTTAATTACTTATAAAGCTAAGAATGTAAAAACACAATTATGGGATAAAATATTAACAATAGAAGAAATCTATAATTATGAGCTAACATCAAAAGATATACTCTTAGGAATGCCTTTTTTAGATAAATTATACCCACATATAATAACTAGAATAGATTGGTGGTTTACAACACCATGTAAACAGAAAGTAAGAGCAAAAAGAGTTGGCTTTAGAATGTGGTATTGGTGATATTGATTAATTTACACTTTGTTTGGATTTGGTTTTTCATGATTTTATAATGTAGCTATAGTATGATATGGTATTGTATTACTTCATATATAATATAGAGAAAAGACATATTTCTCGCCGAATTTGTGCGCTCAACTCACTTTAGCATTTAAACTTAACTTTCATTTATCTAACCTTTTAATATCTCTAAAGTGTAATTTTTCACCCCTCAAAACTAAACACTACTCTCACAACGGAGAGTGTATTATACTCACCTACACATCAATACCACGTCAATGCCACGTCGGAGTAACATCATTGCCATGTAAGAAATTACTATTTTTCTAAAACAAAAAATCCCTCACACATTATTTTAATATATTTTAATATATATATATATATGTACTATTTTATTTATACAAATATATATATTTATTATATATATATATATATATAATTATATATATATTAAATAAAAAAGACACCCCTCACCCCCCTTTTCTTTCTTCTTCACACCCCCACCCACCCTACCCCCTCTTTGAATTTTCTCCTCTTTCATCTGTCACCCCCACCCCTACCCTGCAAACGCAGTCCCCCTCCCTTCCTCCTCTTCCAGCGCCCCACCTCCCACCCTCACCCCCTATGTTATCCAATTGAATCTTTTTTCAAAATAAAATAAAAACAAGGACCAAAAAAAAAAACTCCATTTTTGTTCAAAGCTTTCAGCTGAATTCATGTTGGTACCAGAATGTTGAATTCCATTTCAGCTGAATTTATGTTGATATAAAACTCTATTTTAGTGATTTTTTTCTTTTTTTGGTACAAGAATATTGAATTCATGTTGAATTTTAATGGGTATTTGTTAAAATTTTATTTTTGTTTGTAGATTTTGTGAATTTCAAATGGAATGTGAAATCATGGCAACCCAATCTCTTTTAGAAGGAGCCAAAATTCCAGAAACATGAACAGTAACAAAATCTTCATCAGAAAGGGTTGGTGAATGGAGAAAAATGAAAAAAATTGAAGTAGAGTGTTGGTGAAGAATGTATTTGAGGTTGTTAATTGAGGAATTTGAGTGTTGTTGTTGATGTTTTGGAGAAGAAAGAAGAAAAGGTATCCATTTTTTTATTTTTTTATTTCTATTATATTTTAAATATAATATTACTGAAATTAAGTTTTTTTACAAATAAACGCGCCCTTTTTTTCTTGAAAATTTCATGTCAGCATTAGGGTTGAAATTAATACACTTTAAAGATGTTAAGGGGGTAAATAAACGAAAGTTAAGTTTAAGTGCTAAAGTGAGTTGAGTGGACAAGTTCGGGGGAGGGGGGAAATGATGTCCTTTCTCTATAATATACTATACAATGTTTGAATGGATTATATGATTCACTATTGTTTAATAATACTTTTATTATTTGATTTGATGGTATGATATTGTGTCGTAAATGATAAGTTTATTAAAATATTCTTAATTATTATAAATGTTAATTTAGCAATAATTATTAATAAAATAATTTTTTTCTACTAATTTATCACAAATTCTGTCATATAAATATATTAAGTTGTTAAATTCATGCAAATTTTAACAAAATCAACACAAAAGTAGATCAAAATAAATGTACTCGAATTTATTTTTTATGGTAATAAATTTTATTTTCTTTTGGTGTTTTGAAACATGACCACTAATGACAAGTACAAAGTTTTAATACATCATTTGTGTATGCTATAGGTGTGTTCGGTATGAAATACAAAAAAATTTTTTAGAAAAATAAATTGTTTCTTACTTATTTTCTAAGTTGGTCGGACTCTTCAAAAATGTTTCCGCACCCGTGTTGAATTTTTTAAGGATTTGACATGCATCAAAAGACGTTTTTGAAGAGTTCGAGCAACTTAGCTTATTTTCTTATGTTCGTTATGCAAATAAAAAAATATTTTCTAACAATATTTGTATATATTTAACACAAAATAATAAGAGTAAGAAAAAAATAATATATTTTTTATCAAAAAAATATTTAGGGATGGGTTAGGGGAGTGGGAGACTGAGGTAGGGATAAGAGAAATTTTTTTAAACTTTTTTAAAAACTAAATTAAATTAAAAAAAATTGGTGGGTGCATGGGGGGGGGGGGGGGAAAAGGGGGAAATTTTTTTTAAAAAATTTTTAAAAAATAAAAAAAAATTGGGAGGAGGGTGGGGTAAGGGGTGGGGTCGGGTTCGGGGTTGGGGTGGGATAAGAAAAAGATTTAAAAATTCTTAGAAAAGAAATTTAAAAGATAAAATTTTTTGGGCGGGGGATGGGAGAGAGAAGGAGATGGCTCTTGGGTTGGGAGAGAGGTAGGAGGTGGAATTAAATAATATAGGGTAAAAGATTATATAATACTCCAATAAGCGCATAATTGAAAAAAAAGAAAGCGAATCATGGGATACCACCAAATCGGTGGTTACATAAAGTGATGGATGATTACCAAACCATGAAATTAAACCATGTCATACTATTCATTTTAAGAAACAATCAAAACACACGTAATTCTCTTAGTAAACATACCATACCATACCATGAAAAACTACCATCCAAACAGTGTGTTAAAGGATCAAATATAATTAAAAAAATTGATCAAGTTAATTGTGGACTTAGTTAACATTTTTATATTTTTTTAATTTTTTAAAAATACAAATTGATCCGCATCCCTTTCCTCTTCAAATCAATCATCTCTCTCCCCTCTCTTGACAGTTTCTCTCTTAAACTTCTCCTAACCAACAGTTCTGCGAATTTATTTCTTCAATCCCCGACGATTTCAACCTCTGACGATAAATAATTTTGAGTTTCTTTTCGACTTTCAATTGTCAATCGACGTGATAATATTTTCCGGCAACAACAGCTTCGAGTTCTCCAATCGTACTTTATCGACTTTCACAGGTAAAAAATTAAGGTTTTTTAGTTATGAAGAAAAAGAGGAACTTGAGTTAAACTATTCTTCTAGTATGGATTAACAATTTAAATATTTGTTGCTTAAATTTGAAATGGAAACTCAAGAAAATTCTAATTTGTGGTAGTTCTTCTCTTCTCTTTTCAGAGTAAAATATGATTTTTTGTTGTTATTGTAGTTCTTATTATCGAACATTGTTATAAAAATAGTGAGAATTGAATTTTAATTTTTTTTGGAGACATCTATTGTGATCAAATCTAACAAACAATTGTTGATTTGATTTGTTGGTGTTTTTGTGTTTCTTGAAGTTTTTGTTGTTCGTGTTTGTACAATGTTAGTATTGTTGGTAAATGTTGATGTTTTTGGTATTTGTGTTGTGTTAGTGTGCTGGGTTGATTTGTTGTTTGTGGGTTGTTGTTGGTCTTGGTAAAAATGATATATTCATAAATGGTGGTATTGTTGTTGTTCTAATGAATAAATCTTGCTACTGGTTTGTTTGTTTTCAACACCATCTGTTGCAACAGATGATTTTCATCTGTTGGATGAAATCCTAACAGTTATTCCAACAGATGACATGTCCAAAACTTTGATTTCTTCCAATAGATGGGTTATCTGTTGCAACAGATAACCCATTTATTTGAAGAAATCTAAATAATATTGACAACTTGATTTCTTACAACAGATCACTCATCTGTTGCAATAGATGAATGATCTGTTGCACAAATCAGTCATACGTTTCAACAGATGAGTGATCTGTTAGAAGAAATCTTAACAATATTGAAACTGTTTTTATTATTTTCAACAAATCACTCATCTATTACAACATATAAGAGATCACTCACATATTGCAATAGATGAGTGATCTGTTGGAACTGTTATTTTACTGTGTTGTACTTATTAGATTTATTGTTATCCTTTTTTAACTGATGCATTAATCAATTGTATTCTTTTTTATTTTTCTCTTATTTTTAGATAATATGGCTTCCAAAAGAAAAGAAAATGAATTAAGTCCAAGTAACGGAATAACTAAAGTAGCTAGGCTGCATCCACCACTCTATGAGCTTGCTGTATAAGTGATATCTCAATAGAAAACAGAAGAAAATGAACACGAGGAAGAGGAAAGGTTCAAAAGAGATGTTGAATTTATTTTAAAAAGTCAACAGATCCAAATGCTAATTTGAAAAGTTGGTCAAAATCTTCAACATTAATAGTTATCCTGTGAGAATGTAGTGTGATAATGTCACAGATTTAACTAGTGCTTTTGTGGTAAAGTCAACCATGGGAATTTTTTTTATACCTTCAGAAAAATACTTCGAGATAAAAAATTGGATGTTTATTTCAGGGATAACTGCTTTGGGCAATATCTTAATTTGCCGAAGAACAACAATGCTCATTTCCAAATGACCATGGTATATGGTCTTCTTAAGCGCAAGTTTATGTATGAAAATAAAGATAAGATGGATGATGTGTGGATAAATTACTGTGGCATGCCAGTTTGTTTTGGTTGGAAGGAGTTTGCCACAGTTACTGGACTAAAATGTTATCTTCCTTATAAACCTATACCTATTCTAACCCCCCCAAAAAACCCACACAATAAAAGACAAAGGCAAGTCAAGTGATGGTAATGACTTGTTGTCCCTTGTTGGTCCAAGCTTCAAAAACACAAATTTGATAGAAGAGTTGAAAGGTAAAAGACTTTCAAAGAAGCACAAGCAATCATTGTGCTTGATTTGGTTTATACATAATATTCTTTGGGTGAGAAACGCTAACAACAACATACCACTTGATTTAATAAAGCTCTCTAAGGAGCTTGAGAAATTTAACAACTATCCTTAGGGTTATAAAAGATTTAAAATGGCTATCAAATATTTGTTGACTCTATTATTGCGAAAGACAGTCAACTTATATGGCTTTCCATGGAATTTCATGGTAAATATTTCATTTATTATGATTTATTTATTTTTATTGAATAATTGGTAATGTCCAAGCTACACCTTCACTCTAAGGATTATGTGGTCGCTGCCAAATATAGTAACCCAACAAAGGTTGGGGTCAAATCCTAAGGAAATATGTGGAACTGTAGCTCTCAACTGTTGTAATCAACGGGCAAAACTAGAAAAGTAAATGGGGGATTTGAGTATCAATATCGAAATAGCAGCTAATATCAACTTCGGATGTTATCAGTTGTTAGTGAACACTAGAATTGTGTTCTCCATGACTTCTCAACTTTGTAGGCTTATCGTGCTTTGTTGAACCAACCCGATACCTTGCATGTAGAATCTGATAAGTTATGTACCATTAATTGTCTTATGGACTAGCTAACGAATTTCATCCTTTACCTTTTGAGCCTCGGGATGTCTCCTTACTAACCCTTATCCTAGATCCTAGTTAACTATTACCTTTTGAGTCTTTAGTTATTAGATGACAGCTGACCATCTTACTTAGATAATACTTAGTAGCGTGGATTGACAGTTGAACTTCAAATTACTGTTGTAGTTAGCTTTTCCTAGTCACTACTTCTCTTTTGGAGTAAGTAGCAATAATCTAGGTGGGATCCTAACGTCAACCACTAAGATAACTATTAAACTGAAGATAATACAATGCATGCCTGGGTAGCGGTTCAGAATCAACAATAGTACTTCCCCTACTTCGTCAATCTGCTAGGGTTTCCACAACCTTAGCTAAGGGTTTTTAGCTGCTCATGCTTGTGAAAGAATCAACAACATTCATGATTGAAAGCACAAGATGAATCACAATAATCACAACTAGAAAACCCAAAACTTTAACTGAATAAATCAACTGAAATCAATATAAGAGAATTCAAAGACTAAAATCAAATCTCGAAATCAAAATATATTTGTAAGTATCAAGAGTGAGTAATTTTTACTAAAAATACATAAAGGGTATTTATAATACATGAGGAAACCCTAAAATCAAAGCTCGAACAAAAATGGACAAGAAAGGTCGGTGGCCACTTATCTATATCCACATGCGGCCTGAGGCTGGGCGCATGTAGACACCTACAAGTGCTAGCAAAAATTTCTGTAGCTTCTGCTCTCAGGATTTTGAACATCTATTACTTACCTTACCCGCATACGGTCCATATATGCTACATGCGGTCCATATGTTGACATAGGTAAGTGTCAAAAGTTTTTTTCAGCTTTTTCACTCTTTGGATCTTCAATTCCGGTACTTACCTTAGTCTTATACAAACCATATGTGGTCCACATATAGATATAGGTAAGTGCCAAGCCTTCCAAACTTGCAATCAAGCTTCAAATCTTCAACTTTCATCACATGCTTTGGTTATGTAGATCCGAAAAGTGTCACAAATGCCCAAAATTGATCAAGTAGCCAAAAAATCCATTTTCATATTTTTCATAAACTTAGCATCCAAAACCTAGTTTCCCGCAAAACATACACAAAATGCAGCATACCTTACAAAATAACCTAAGAAACTTGCAATTTTCATCGTTTCAAGCGTTGAAAGTGCTATATTTTTATAGCACATCAACACTCTCAGCTTAGAATGTTTGGATGTCCTCAGGTAACAAAGCATGATGCTTAACTAGGAGAATCTAAGCTATTCAAGGCAGTCAATCAACACTTTAAGCTTAAATCACAACCGCCCCTCATATCTCAACTTTTCTTAATTAATTGTGTATAAATATGAAGCAAAACAATGTGACACAATGGGATCAAGGTATGTCATTACATTAGCAACAGACAACCATGCATATTTAGACAAGTTACAATACCTACAACAAGCAAACGGCTAGCAATATAATTCATGTGCCCCCACAACAAAGAAGTCCCACTCATTCATATAAAATAATGCCTGCCAATACAAGGGCAGTCAAGAGACACTCACACTCAGAAGAGAAGTTCCAATCAATGTGCATCGAATACCATAGGCTCGCCCTTATTTTCTTTACCATAGTTCTTAGACAGTCAAGTTAGGAACATTATAGGACTTTTATCGGCTTGCAATGTAGGCTTGAGGGGTTGGTATAGTACATATGGATATCAAGTGACTAAGCCTCCTTGGCACTACACTAACTCTGATCTTCTTTTTATTCCACTCTTATTTCTCCCTTTTTATTCTTTCTTGTATATTTAGGTTGGGTGTGGTCTTTTATTCTTCCTTTTTTACCTTTTTCACAATTTTTCTTTTTTTCTTTTGCTATCACATCCAGTCCTACTAACTTTTCTCTTATTTTACCCCTCTGTATACCTAATTTACATCCCACACTCCTATGATGGCCACCCTCAACTTAGGCAATTTTCTTGAGTTGAGGTGCATAATGTCCAAGAAGGAACAGGCAAAATTAGTTATTATAATACAAATGGGAAGGTGATAGGTGAAATAAGAAAAATAGGCTATAGGGCTCCAAATGAAGATCAAGAGATACTATTTCGCATAGGGAAGGTCATTTACGCTAAAGTGAACTAAAATAAAAAATGGCCTATGATCCTTTCCTAATCGACTACCCTACAACCTAGGAAAGACTAACCAGACAAGTTCTGAATTTAACACACAAAGGGAACTAAGTAGCATATCACACACACATAAAACAGAGTCTGTATTACCAATTACTACTTATCCAGTTCATGCAATTGTTAGCAAGTGATTATCATGTTCCTATTCCTAATGCCATAAGAATATCCACAATGTTCACACATATGTACATTCACACAGTTCTAAAATTTTGAAGGGGTATCATTTTTTTCAAAAATCAATAAAAAAATGACAACTACCCTAAATACTTAAAAATTTCCTAATTACATAAAAACACAACACAATACGAAATAAAATATAATATAACACAAATTTTAGCCTAGACATGCCAGTTCTACAATCATACCACGATCGATAGGAAAGAAACATGACAACAAAAACTTGTGGCGGCTATGATATACCCCACCCTAACTAAAAATTGTACACTATCCCAATGCGCTAAAATAATATAAAGCAAAGGGAATGAGGACATACTTGGGACACACTAGGTGTCTGTGTCATGAGCATCCCCAAATGGGGATATATTAGCTGACGGAGGTGGTGGTGGTACACTACTAGAAGATGCACCCATTGCTATCTCGACACACCTTTGCCTCTCAACAACTGCAGACTCCATCGATGCATATTTGTCCCTTTTAGGACCTAGTCATAAGGAATATATGGATCCTGTAGGTCTCCTATGCGCCCTCTGTTGTTCCTAACTATCGAGACCTCCTCGTTATCCTCTACGAAGAAATCAAAATATTTGGGTGTGCATGGAGGTGATATCTATACCACTAGAGGTATGACTAAAGGAGTAGCTACCATATGGCTCTCTGTGAGAGAGCATACCTCCGCTCGCAATATATCCATATCTTTCTCATATGGGCTAGTTTTGGTGTCTCTAACTTTGTAAATCTAGCTGTAACACGTCTCTAAAATACACCAAGACGTACCTGTAAATCAACACATAGCTTAGATATGACAACTCTCTATACAACCTCCTATCTAGCCTCTACCATCTCAAATCTAGTCTGGACCCCTAATCGGATCTACCTATATAGAGTAGTCATCTCGGTCTCAATAACTCATAACCGAGCTTCAGTGGCCCTCTGACTATCCACTAATATCTATAAGAAATCTTAAGATACCATAATCATACCTGTAGCAAGAGCTGTAGTGGATGGGCGAGTGGGATCTAAAGATATGCTAATTAGCTCTGAGGTCAAAACTGAGGCTAATAAAAAAGTGGCTGGTGTCCTCTTACCCTGCATACTCAAATTTGGGGCCTCTCTCTGCTCCTCCATCTCAATATCAACTCTAACTCCCACATCACCTTCATTTATATCAACAGGCTCTGTGAAAATTGATAGGCCCTTAGTCTGGGCCTGAGGCACTACGCAGGCTTACTAGATCTTTTGGGAAGGGCTGAGCATGCTAGATCCTTCATACTCTTCGTTTGTGTAGTGGTTATCATAAGTACTCTCTCATTGACTCCTGGTATCTCAGGTACACTGGCCTCATCAATAATCTTCGAATAAGGCACGTGAATGGAAAATTCATCACCTCTCCCAAAGCTCTATTATGTATCTCATATCGAAGAATGGCTGTAAAGTCAATAGCATACCCGACCATCATACTAGAAATCAGGACGGCTCCCTCCTAAGTCAACACATTATAAGTAGTAGGGAACAGTCGATATTAGTTGAGCAACCACTAAAACTTGGCATCAAAAGTCAATGAACCCTTCTTTATCACACCATGTCCCTCGATCCATGAGGTCTCATACTCAATAGTGAAATATAGTTGACTATCCACCTAGCTATCTCAACTCTCTCTCATCTATGCTCAGCCTCCCTCATAATGTGTCTATCACGGCAACTCTTAGTATATAATCACACTCTACTATGGATATGGGAGTGATATAGTCTGGATAAAAAATAACCTGGCGAATAGTCTCTGCTGAAAGATCAACCTTGATCCCTCTAAAAAGGGTCTACTTAAGCCATGATTGCTTTATATGTTTTATCAAACTTGGAAATTTGTGCATCGAAAAAACTATTATGGCATGATATGATGCATAAAACTCTCATACTATAGCCGGGCTATAAGAACCGAATGGTTTAGTCATCCACTCTAACTGATAATGATCAAAGAAGGCCCGTAACTATAGTACTCTACTCAACCCAGATAGCTCAATCCTTCGCTCTTCCAAAATAAGCCTCTTGGGCTTGCCGGTCTTTGAAATATGACTATCTCTATCATACATCATCTGTATTCCCTCCACACACCACTTTGGGTTATCCTTATCAAGAAGAGTCTCTAAGGTTTGTGTAGGGGTGGTGGAACTCTGTCTCTATTGTATTGGTGTGCCCGCATCTGGAACGGGCACCTCAAATGAAGCCTGCTCTATACCCTTCTTAGACTGGGGTACATCTGACTGATGTACATGAGGTATGGTACCCTCCTCCGACTGGGGTACCACTGATAACTCCTCCTGCGCTATAGCCTCGGATGAATCCTGGGACCCCTCCTCAGGCTGGGGGTCTTGAGCTACACACTGTGGAACTGGCTCCTAATCTTCTTTATCCTCCTCCTCCTCATAATAATTTCGGAGAGGAGAATGTGGAGATGATCTCTATACTGACTTTATCCTCAGTCTGGCTATAACTGCCTGGGAATCTTGGACAATCTGAACAACCTCAGCTCGAGACTTAGGCCGACTAAATGATGGTCGTATTCCCTACTGTGAGTGCTTAGGTAGAGGCTGTCCCATCATGCCTAAAATAATAGTCTCAGCTATCTGGCGCATCTGTCCTCTAGTCACTCTACGTGTCACACCACTTATAGATTTTCTATGTCGTGCAATGGGTACCCTCCACCGAGCCACTTGGCTTAGGGGACTGATCCTGTCTCCTTGATGTATCAACCTTATTCTTCTTAGAAACTTTCGGTGCTACGTGTACCTAAAAACTAGTCGTTAGGTTCCAACAAAAATGAGGGATTGAAGAAGTTGAAGAAAAACTTAAAATTTGGAAAGTTTAAATTTTTCCTTAATTTTCACACCCCTATAACTTATTTAAAGTTCCAACAAGTCCAATGTGAACACATATATCAAGAATCATGATTTTCATTATATACTAACTTGCCTAACCTTTGGTATTCCTCTACTATTTCAAGCTCAACTTATGTTTTGGGACTAACCTTAGGATTTAATTCAAAACAAACTTCCCATATTAAGATTTTTAGACTACTTCAAGGCTCCTACATACAATCATGGTAGTTTCTATATATTTAGCATGGAAATACACATATCAAATTGTTTTGTTTCAATAATTAAATTAAGATATAACCATTAGGAGCTGAGAAAGTTACCTCTTTTATGATAATTTCGAAGTGAACAATGAAGAATGAGAGCAAAACCCAAGTTGAAACTTGTATTTAGTGTGTTGGGGCAAGTTGGTACCTCAAATAAGTTTCAATTTAACCTTTTTCTAAGTGT
Source organism: Capsicum annuum (assembly GCF_002878395.1). Taxonomy (NCBI): domain Eukaryota; kingdom Viridiplantae; phylum Streptophyta; class Magnoliopsida; order Solanales; family Solanaceae; genus Capsicum; species Capsicum annuum. Next base: position 114,115,412 of record NC_061118.1, read on the forward strand.
AAGATTAGTTTATACTTTGAGAGGGAAGTTTGGATTTAAAGAGAAAATTGAGATTTTGAGGATTTGAATGAGTTAGAATGAAGCAAAATATGTTTAAATAGTGAGGGGTGGCCAAATTAGGTCTTAAATAAGCATTGATGGGCCTGAAATTTTAATTAAAATTTGAGCCCATATGTACCCTACTTGTTACACCCACATGCGGCCAACCATGGGGCGCATGTGCCTTATTCGGTCCGCATTTGCCACATTTGATCCACATGTGCCACATGCGGTCCGCATGTGCAGGGCACATATGGGCTTAAATTTTTGGCCACTTTAGTACATTCTAGACTTGGTAATTTGATGTTTTCCCAGCTACTTATGGTTTCATAACTTGAATTTACGATTCCAAAAGTATGATTAGGTGCCAAAGTCCACAACTTTCCATTCTCATCCTCAAAATTTCAATTTTTTAAAACTTTTTTTAACTATTGCTCAACATTACCTGGCCCGAGTTGGACTTGTGACCTTGATGGGTTGGTCACACAGTCCCTTTACCTAGAAATTTATGCATGTAACAATCCTACCATATTTCGGTAAGTTCATAAAGTTATAAACTTACAAAAGAAAAATAAACAAAAAGTAAACACTAAAATAGTGGGTTGCCTCCTACCTAACTCTTGATTTAACATCACAACACGACGTAGCTGTGTTGGTTACTTAGACTTCACTAATAAGCCCATAGGTTGTCTTTCATAAAACACTTGATTTAATGTTGTGATACGGCGTGGTACCTTAATTACTTAGAATTCATCAAGATACCCATACGAGTACCCTCATGGGTCATCAATACAATCAATCACCGATACCACCCTCATATTGGCTGACTGCTTCATTAATTTTTAGATGTTGAATATGGCCTCCTCACCATTGACTCTGAACTTCAACTCTCCCTTTCCCATGTGAACTAATGTTGGGTGTATTATGCATTCTAGTGTCACTATTTTAGTCGTTTTAGCCTTGTTTTGAGGATGATTTGTGTGCTATATGGGTTGATAATGAGATTAATATGCATATAAGTGTTAAATAATGTGTTAATAATGTTCAAACTGAATTCCAAACAAGTTTGTACCTAAAAGATTCATTTAGAGTTTAATCGTGAAAACTAGCGTTACTAGCTTGATCTTGGTGCTTGTCTAGTTGATCTCGTTGGATTCTATTTTATTTTATGTGTACCAAATAGTTTTAACGGTGTTATTATATATGTAACAACTTGTTGGTAGTGTAAAAATTACAAGTGAGTCAAGTAAAGAGTCAAAACATGAAGTGGAAGATCATAGAGATTAGCCTTGTCTTAGCTCTTATTTTTTATTCGTCGTGATGGATGTTGTGTTGTTTGAACCTCTAATTCATGTGGTCTGTCTAGGTTGTTTTATGAGCTTAATATGATGATATATAGATGATTTGGAGGCTGAAAAACCATTGGAAAGACACCACAAAGACTTGGGTTGAAGGAGGAACATTTAACACTTAACCAAATTTCAAGATGCAATTTCCAGAGAGGTGTCGTGATGAGTGTGCGTCGCGACTTCCACTTCCATTTCCAACTTGTGCGATGAGACTTCTACTCATGGTTCCATATCTCTCCTTATGATCTCCACTCCTCCTTTGCATAACCCACAACGCATTGAGCATTTTAGACATGGTCAAAAGTGCAATTTGAGTCCTACATGGCTTGAGCTTATCTCATACTTATAATAGAACATTGTACATGTTATTCAGGATCTTGGAACGTATTGGAGAATAAAAGAGGGTACTACAACTTTGTAACTAAGGTTTGCATTCTTTTATTTAACATTCTATTAGATTATATCATGTATTCAACCTTTTGGATCATGATTATGACTATGAATGGCTAGAAACCCTCTTTTCGGGGTTGAAGCCAAAAAACATGAGTACTATTGTTTTGAGTTAAGATCGTTGATTTGCTTATCATTGTTGGTTATGTGTTCAATCTTATTTTAACTATTTTGAGGCTTGATCACCCTTAGAATACACCTATTATCAACCTTGTGAACTCGGGAGAAGGAATAGGGAGATAGAACGTGGGAATGAACAAATTATAGTTCGTAGTCTTTTATAAAATAAGGAATACGAATCAACGTCTAGGACAGGGATGTACTTAGAGGCCTTACTTAATTCAAACATAGGATGGTAGCTTAAAGAACTTAATTAGATTATTACATCCCCGCTCAACGATGTAGTTGTAATGTCCATATTAGGTAATTGGTTAGAGGCCGGTAGGCCATGAACATGAGATTAACCCTATGAATCGACAACTAAGATAAGCAAGTTAATGAGTGAAGTTCAATAACATAGTACGAGTGTTCAAAGTGCTTCAACCCTGGGTTTTACTCCTATTGATTATCCAAGATCTTTACTTTCTGGGTTTGTTACTTTACTTTCGTTTACAATATTCCAAACTCTTTTTGGTTACTTTTGCACTAAATTAATCTAAACAGTGAACTGAAATTGAATCGTTGTTAGATCAAGTCCCTGTGGGATCGATACTTGGCTTTCATTAGGCCACTTTACTACTTGATAAAACCATGTAAACTTGTGTGTGTGCTGTCAATTTTTTGGCGCCATGGCCGGGGACTTGAGATTTGGCAACTGTTTATTTTAGTTTTACTTTTAGATTTATTTGGTGTTTTTACGCTTGGTCTTGGTTCTATTTTTGTAGAAACTGGTTACAAAAGCTGGCAAGGGATCAGGACTTGGTTAAACCAAGCTCCAAACCAGAGCAACTTTTCCATCAAATAAGGAGAGAAGCAAACCTTCTCCCATAAATTCCACAAATCCAAGAAAACCAAGAGAATCCTGCCATTATGGCTGATGAACTAGTAGCCCGCAGGATAGTCAGAGAAGTGGTAATCCAACTTCCAACCAATTTGACCTCCCTATTTTAGAAGCCAATAGCTGGAGGCAATTTTGAACTTAAGCAGAATATGGTACAACTTCTGATCAGTAGTGGACAGTTCATCGGGCTTTCACATAAAGATCCACAGGTCCACCTGTGGAATTTTTTGGAAATTAGTGATACATTCATCCCAACAGGCATAAATCAAGATTATGTAATGATGACACTTTTCCCCTTTTCTCTGTTGGGGGAACCGAAAAAGTGGTTGGCTGTGGAACTGAAAAATTCAATCACTTCGTGGGATGATTTGGATAGAAAATTTCTTATTCGGTTCTTCCCGTTTGGTAAAATTATGAGCCTTCGCAGTGAGATTGTGTGCTTCAAACAGAAGCCATATGAGAATCTTTATCATGCTTGGAGCGGTTCAAGGTTTTTCTTAGGGACTGTCCACGCCATCAACAGTCAAGCGAGGTACTTACTCATACTTTTGTAGAAGCCCTTGATCACAATACAAAGATTTTGCTAGATTTAGTCGCAAGTGGTCAAGCGTTGGAATTTACTTATGTTGAGTTGTACAAATTGTTGAACTGCATAGAACAAGGAAATCCCAAGTGGCATTCAGATACTAGAAGTACCACAAAAAGAATTACAGGTGTATAGGATGTAGACTAATTTCACTGCCTTATCAGCTTAGATTGCAACATTGCAAAATATAATAAACACTAAGTTCAGCAACCTAAAATTAGGAGCTCCACAGCCTACAATAGTAGTCAATACAGTTCAACAAACTAGTATTGATTCGAGATCTACAAAAATAGTGGCCATTCAGCAGCCATGCATGCTTCAAATCTGGAATCAGTAATGTATGTGGGCAATGCTCAAAGGCCAAACTATGGTAATGCCTACAACATGAAGTGGCAGACTCAGCTGTGGAATGCACAACAACAAATTCGGCAACCACAGGCACAAGAAAACCAGTCAACTAGAAACATGGAAGAGGCGATGAAACAAATCTTAGCTGGTCAAGCACAAATGGCTGTGGATATGAAAAATCAACAGAAAGAATTAACAAATCAGAAAGCAACCCAGAGAATCTTAGAGTTGTAATTGGGGTAGTTACAACAAGCATTGAATACTAGGCCTCAAGGTAGTCTGCCAGCAGATACAAAAAATCTAAAACAAGTTATGACAATCACCTTGAGGAGTGGTAAAGAGCTTTATAGAGAACCTCCAAAGACAACTAATGAGGTAGATGCTGATGTGGTAACCCCATAGGTTTCTGGAAAAGTCGATAATGAATCTAGGAAGTCTGAGTACTTGAAAACTAAAGTTGTTGTACTAGAAGTGAAGAAGACACTGCTACTACCCTTCCCTCAGAGGCAGATTAAAGCAAAGGAGGATGCAATGTTTAATAAGTTCTTTTTTACATTCAGAGAGCTTCCCATTAACTTACCTTTGTTAGATATTTTGTAGGGTATGCCTAAGTATGCAAAATACTTGAGGGATGTGGTTACCAATAAGGTAAAATTTCAAGATATAGGGATGATAACACTCATTGAAGAGTGTAGCATTGTAATGACATAGAAAATCCCTAAGAAATTGAGAGATCTGAGAAAGTTTACTCTCCCGATCCAAATTGGGAGTAGAGTGGTCCATGCACTAGTGACTTTGGGGTGAACATAAATTTGATGCCCCTATCTCTATTTGACACATTGGGCTTGGGAAATCCTAGATTCATGATGAGTGGTAATCCTACCACTCATTCATACAAATTATACACACACACTACCATGTTTTGTATTAGAAAATGAGGCATTATCCAGATTTAAGTGCACTAACACCCACATTTTGAAGATATAAAGTAAAGAAGGTGAACATATGTGGAATGGAGCTAAAAAAGGAGCAAATAGAAGCAAAAGGAGTGCACCTGGAAACCTGAAGCAGTCATCCTTGGTTACCACAGTCGCCGCAGTCGCGGTTAACATATGTGATCACAGATCAACGAAAACTGGCCTAAGGGAAGAATTGTAAAATGTTATGGATGAATCCCAAATCATATATAAGCAAAAACCCTTTCTTCTTTCAGCATTGCTTATCTCATAAAATAGTTTTGAATTCTAAGATTAAAACCCTAATTGGGCAAGTGTGTAATCTACTTTGGAGGCTTAAATTTCTTAGTTTCTTGTTGAAGAATGAATGCTTTGGCTGACCCATATGGTATACCTCTCTTTACTTTTTTCATGAGTAGCTAAATAATTTAGACTTGGGATTATGTTGAATTAGAGTATGATTTTGTATGGGTATCATTGTGTTTGCATGGATTTTAGTTGTTGAGTATGGATTTTACCATTGTTTGAGTTTATGTGTTGGAATTTGATGGGTGAAAACTCTAAATATACAAATGAGGTTGATGGGTGAAAGCTCCAAGCTCTAAAAACCCTTTTTCATCCTCGACAGAGGGTTTTAAGTGAATATTAGGTAACCCATAACATCCTCGAAAGAGGGTTGTAGGGGGACAAAGCAATGGTGAACAACTAAGTCTATCATTTACTACCATTTCCAATCTTAAAAAGAAGTGTTTAGGGAATATAAATCATGTTAAGAGCATCATCTTAGAAATAGGGATGCTTGGCTGAGGTTTTGGGTGTCTATATAAACTCCACACTTGTTAGGTGCTTGAAAGGGCCAATGGGTGAATCATTGGGGTTTTGTCTAAAGATTGACCTCAATGATCTTCGACCAAGCCTATCCATTAATGAACAACTAAATCCCATGATAAACCAACATTGTACTAGATGCTTTAACTCTAAGGAGACATAATCCCAAGATTTATCCAAACCTTGAATTCAAACCAAAGATAGCATTCACCATGTACTTTTTGAAGTTTGTATGAAGAATTTTCAAACAAATCCCCCCATTTACTTATGCATGTTGTTTCCATTTGCATTCTAGGTAATCTTTTAGTAACTTGAGCACTAATAGGGTGGAATTCTATAGCATTCACTCCTTGAGATTCGACCCCAATTTACATTGGGTTACTTGACAATGACCGCATCATTTCTTAATTATGGGAGTGAGTTGAGCGTTATCAAAATGGCGCCGTTGTTGGGGAGTGAAATATAGATTTTATTTGTGAGGTGCTATTCTTACTTGGGAATACCCGGTGTGGGGTAATTTACTTTATTTTTTATTTTTGACTATTTTGTAGGTGATCAAAGTGTGAACGGCGCGATGAGCGATAATACAAGTAATTTTGGCCCCTTTGATGCCCCACTAGACAATCAGAGCCAATTAAATAAAGCGAGGAAGATAAGCGATATTCGTATCCTGCCAACCAACGAAAATGGTGTGTTTCATGTGACTAGCGTTATGTTTCACTTGTTGTAAATGAAAGGATTATGTGGGGGTCTAGCATATGAGGACCCAAATGTTTATTTGAAAAAATTTGTGAAAGTTTGTGCACCATTTAACATAGCGCATATTACATAAGAATCCATCCGACTTTGACTCTTCCCATTTTCACTAACAGGCAAGGCAGTTTTATGGCTTCGCTCACTTCTACCCGACTCAATCACATCTTGGGAGGAGCTCACCATGGTGTTCCTTGATAGATACTTCCCATCATAAAAAAATGCTTCAAAAGCGGGATGAGATTGTAAACTTTTGGCAATTGAATGGAGAACCATTATTTGAATTATAGAAGAGGTTTATTGGAAAGCTAGCCCAATGCCCAAATCATGAGGTCCCAGATAAGATGCTCCTTGGAAATTTTTATAGAGCTCTTAACCCATTGAACCAAATGGTTGTGGATAATGTGACGTGTGGCTCTATTGTGAAATGCATCATCTTGTGGCTTTCTGTTTGATAGGTGAAAGATCCAAACAAAACCAAGGGTTGCATACCCGTGATACTGATACTCCTAAGACCCCTTCTACTACCTCCGTGGTGACTAATAAGCAAAGAAATTAAGAAGACGAGAAGGAGAAGAACATGGCCAAGATGATGACCTAACTTGAGATTCTAATGAAACATGTTATGGGTGTACCCACAAAAGCATTAAATATCATAATATCAAAGCCTTATAAAGATGATGATTACGCAAAGAAGGTGGATAAAGAAATTCAGTACTTGGAAAACTACTCAGGGGTTTCCCACCCCACCTATCAAAGGCAAGGTGGGAACCAAGGTTGGATGGATCGTGACCGAGATAGTGATTAGAGATATAGAGAACATGACTATGGCCACTATGTTTCTCCTCATGATAGGGCTAAGGCTAAAGAGTCAAATGTCATTGACCCCAAAAAATTCAAGACCAAAGATATTTTAGCACAAATCTTGAGTAGAATTAAAGGTACAGACAAAATAGTCTGTGAGTTGAAGGGTGACTTCTCTGTACACTCCCAAATGGTGGTGTCTTACTCTGCCTCCATAAAAAAATTGGGGACCCAGGTTGGCCAAATCTCCATGCAACTAAATGCAAGGTCTAGAGGTGGACTTTTGAGTGACATAATTGTTAACCCAAAGAATGAAGCACAAGTCCTTACAATTGTCACTAGAAGTGGGAAAACACTTGAAGAGCCCCTTAGAGGAGATATGAGTGAAAATATGCCCAAGTCCAAGGCAAAAGAGATGACACCTCAAAGAATAAAAATAAATGATGAGAAAGAGATAGATGAAAGTAATGAGAAAGTGGTCAAAGTTGAAATGTCACAAGGAGAAGCAAATACAACCATCCATGTTCCTCCTCCGTTCCCTCAACGGTTGTATAAAAAGGAAGAGAGTGAAAAATTAATAAAATTTATGACAAAACTTAGCAACCTCTCAATAAATATCCCGCTACTTGAGGTGATACAAGAGATTCCGGGATATTCTAAGTTAATGCCCAAGAAGGAGCTCATTGAGGGTAATACCATTAAAGTTACTTATGGGTGTAGTGCTATCATGGATAGCAAAGTTGCGAAAAAGAAAAATGACCCCGGAGCATTCACTATCCCTTGCACCATTGGGACTCATGAGTTTGCAAAAGCTCTTTGTGACCTTGGTGCAAGCATCAACCTAGTTCTATATGTCATTTATAAGAAACTTGGATTGGACACTCCTATACCAACCTTGATGTGACTTTTTATGGTGGACCGATCCATAAAAAGGCTGGTGGGTATATTTTTTGATGTCCTCATAAAGGTGGACAAATTTATTCTCTCGATGGATTTCATTGTATTAGATTATGAGATGGACCAAGAGGTGCTTATAATTCTTGGTCATACTTTCTTGGCCCCAGAGAGAGCCATTGTCTATCTAGAGTTGGGGGAGATAAAATTTCAAGTACAGGAAGATGAGGTCTCGTTCAAAATTTGCAAGTTAAAAAAGCAAATTGTGGAGCTCCAAGTAGTATCCATGGTAGATGTTGAAAATAAGACAGTGAAAGATAAGGGGTTTGAGGACCTGCCGTGAGATTGAAAGAATAAAGACATCGTTCCATGATGATAACTAAGGCGCTAGGTGGGAGGCAACCCATAAATTCCCCGAGAGTGGCTCGTATCCTTTTTTGTTATGTTCTCGTAGTGTAGATGCTGTCTTTGCATTTGAATAACCCATGCATTTGTGGCACTTTGAATTGCTTTGAATGAGCTTTAAAAGGGGAAAGTGTAAAAGTTTAATTTGAAGATCCGAACAGGGAAAATTTTGTGAAAACTGAGTAAAATGCTGAATAGGGGAAAATAGGGGTTCAAAAACTGCTCTCAGTTACCGCAATTGTGCCACTATATGTGATGGCAACTAAGCGGGTGTCGGCGGCCACGACCCCTGACCGCGGTCATGCTCATTTAGTATTTAACCCCTAGTCTCCTTTATTTCCCTCACACTCCCTTTTCAAGATTGTGCTCTCAAATCTAAGCCACATTGTTGTCCAAGTTGTAAGCTCTCAAACAACCTCCGTGCACACCCCTCTTGCATCACAACTTCTGTAGGTGACATGAATCCTTGCTTTTATTTTTGAAAATAGGCCATTGAGTGCATGATTAAGAAAGGGCCTAGAGTTTTAATTGCTATGCTTTTCTTGTTGTCATACTTATTATTGTAGTGGTGTTGGTTTCTTGATTGAGGTGTGTACACAAGTGGGGAAACCTTGAGTACCCAATAGTGTGTAAAAAAGTAGGCAAATGTGAAATGCACACCTTGTGTTTGATAAATTGCTTAAATAAACTTTCAATAGTGGGAATTACTTTTAAAAGGCACATTCACACACTGGTAACATTGTTCATATAACCTTCATTTTCACCCATATTGTAGAACATGCTAGTAGTCTAGAATTGGGAGGAAGTTGAATAGGTAGAATCGACATGGAGCCAGCCTTAGGTGTCGCGATCGCAGTCATAGATCGCGACCACGATAATGCAGATGCGGTTCTGATCCGCGATTGCGGTAACTGAGGGCAGGTTCCTATTATGTCAAAAAATCCTGTACTTCTAATTTTTAGCCGGGCAACCCCAAACACCTAGTCCAATGAACTTTAATAATCAATCTAGCACAACTTGCATGATTCAAATGACATTGATAGATATAATGTGTGTTTAGTGCTTTCAGTGCAACCTCATGGATAAGTTTGATCACATTAAATACATGTCAACCGAATGCCATACTCACTAATACAGTGATCTTTCAAAGACAAAGTTGCTTTTGGAGAGAGAAATTTGTTTGGAGAATGTACTAGAGAAGTTACCAACTTTTCATGACAAACTTAAAGCCACAAGGTAGAGGTGCTTTGCCTTGGATCCATGCCTTGGAAATGAACAATGGGTCTATGAATTTTACGCCAATATTAGTGTAGTATCTTTCTCAGACCCACTCAATGTGATTGTAAAGATGCGGGGAAAGTCGATAAAAGTTGAGGCTAAGCAAATAAATGATGTTTATGGGCTCAAGCAGCCAGACATAGGTGAATTTAAAACAAAGGGGTGTAAATCGTGGAATTCATTGGCACAATGGCTATGTCCTGAAAAGGAAGTATCATGGACCAAAACTAAAAGCAACATATCCATGATTGACTTCACTTTCGAGGTTCGAATATGGTTGCACATTATTTGTACCAAATGTCTCCTTGCACCCACATGACAACAGTCCCAGAATTGCCTGCTGGGACGGTTGCTTGTGTTCTAGATGTCATCCCTTTGGATGTTGGTCAACTTATAGTTAATGAAATAGATTATTTCAAAAACTAAGGTGGTATTAATCACTTTTACCCTCTCTGATTACTGAGCTTTATAAGAGAGCAGGGGTGGAAGAGTATGCTAGTGATACATGGGTTCATCCTAGTGCCCCCATCTACTCATTGAGGATTCGATGAGAGGGTGAACCAGGAAAAATCAAGAAAAAAAAGATCAACATAGAAGAGCCAACATGTATCGAACCCGATCATTATAGGCCAATCACCATGGGACCTCTTGAAGAGATTGAAGTTAATATTGTGACCATTAAAGAGATTGTGGCTAGCTTGCCTCAAGGTTCGAGAGATCCCTCCACCACCCATCTCTTAAATATATCACAGGCTGATTATGGTAAGTACAAGGAGTACCAAAAGAAGCAAAACAATACTATTAATAGGCTTGAGGAAGCCTACTCCTCTTTGGCAGCATCACACTGGGATCTCTGGAGCGCACATGAAAAGATGATCACTAAGGAGAAAAAGAGGGATAAGTTCTTTACCAAGATATGGAAATGGATGAAGGGTCTATGGAAGGTTATGAAACCTTGAAGTAGGCTTTCTACTCCTTAGGTGGACAATGATGATGAGGCCCCGACTGAGTGGTTAGATCTTTAAGAGGATGGTGATTATGTAGGGTCCGAAAGTGATAGTATCCCTTGATGCAGATTCAGGGAGCACCCTTATCTCTTTTATCCTGAATTATTTTTGTAGTGGGGACACTACTAACTTTTTAGTTAGGGTTGTCTCCTTATTTATTTGATTTGGGCATGTATTATTGATATTCTGCATACTTTTCTGCTCTTTTGGATAATTCTTACTTTTTATTTGGGTTGTAATATTCGGGCACTCTGATGGTGCTCACACCTGCATGGAGTAGTTATTTTGTTCTTGTTTTGTTAATTTATGATTTTAGTTGCTAACCATAGATGCAATAAAAGTCTGAGTACCTGTGGCATTGATGATTGGGGTTTACATTCACCCCCATTGGTGAAGTCTTAGTAACCATATGAAAGTTTGCCCATACTATAGTTTGCAATGTAAGACGATAGCTTGGGTTGTTGCCATGAGTAGAAAATTATGCATGGTTTAGGTACAAAAGCAAACACCCTTCTTCATCTAAATTTTTTTGCAAAAGGTCGAAGGTATGGACGTGAGCAACTTTGTGACAAAATTCTCTTTCTTTCTTTGACTTCGAAAGTTAATTGTGGAAAAATAGGGGATACTCTACCCTTGTCTCGAGTGAAGAGAACAATTGAACCTCCTTTATAAAATTTACATGCCGTGTGTGTGAGCTTAATTGTCTATATCTCATGTGTACTTGTATCTTCTAGAACTTGCCCCATTAGTCTTTCAAAACTAAATCTTGGTTGTGCTTGATGGGTAAAATGATCATAGGCCATTTTGTGATTTTGGAAACCTACTTTAGCCTAAAATGCCTACCAATACATATGAGTTACCCCTAGTCACATTCTTTGAGCCTTTGGACTTTTCTTTGCTAACCACATTATAAGTCGTGACCCTTTTATTCATCTTCTCTTAAACCCTATCCTCCTTGAACTTAAGAATATAAATTAAGGCTAAAATCCTAAGTTGGGGGTGATGGAAAGAGAAAGAAAAGGTAGATTGAGCCACGAAGCCACAAAAAGGAAAAGAACCTACGAGCCTACCAACTAAGCATTTTGCTTTTAAGGAAAAGATAGTTCATAAAAAAAATGAGTACATGAAGCTTGATGCAAGCATAAGAATTGAAGAAAAGAGGTGAAAGATTTTGGGTAAGCAAAAGAGATAAAGTAGTTAAAGCAACAAAAGAAAAAGAAGTGGCCCAATAAGTAAAAAGTAATGAGAATTTGATGTAGAAGTTCAAGGAGGGTATAGCTTTGTTGTCCAAAATTTTTATCCTACCCTACCTGAAACTTACATTACAAGCTCAAAAACCCTTTGTAATTTCCAACCAAGTGTGGTCATTCTAGTGGCGATTGAGAATAGGGGCAAGCCTATGACATAGTACTTGTATCATGGAGAATACCTTGAGAGAGTACGTGATTGCACTTAATTCTCCTTGTTGCGTAAGTGGTAATTAGGTGTGTGAACCTTCCTTTCTTATGAGTGGGCATGTGAGTTAATTAAGGTGGGTGATTTTATCATCTTCCATACAATAAGATAAGTGGATGTATAACATAATTCAAGCCGGCTTGTGAGTCACTTCTAGAGTGTTAGTAATTGTCACATAGTCGCTTCCCAAGATCCATTGTATCCTTTGTCACTCCATTTTATGATGGAGGCATTGATAATACTTTTCTATCCATGGGTGAAAAGCTTTTTGTGGTAGCAACCAAGTTGGAGTCTTCATGGTTATTGGTAATATAAATAAGGGCACACATGATAAAGGTCTCATGGTACGAGGTAGTGTTTCTCGAGGACAAGCAAATATCTAAGTTGGGGGTGTTGATGAGGGGTAATCCTACCACTCATTCGTACAAATTATGCATACACTACCATATTTTGTATTAGAAAATGAGGCATTATCTAGATTTAAGTGCACTAACACCCACATTTTGCAGATATGAAGTGAAGAAGGTGAGAATATATGGAATGGAGCTAAAAAGGGAGCAAATGAAGCAAAAGGAGTACAACTAGAAACCTGAAGCAGTCAGCCTCGGTTATTGCGACCGCGATCGCCGTCAGTCCAAGCGGTCAGCAAAGTGTGGTCGTGGAACCTACCCATGGTTGCGTACCCGTGGTTGTGATCAAACACATGTGATCACAGATCAGTGGGAACTTGCCCATGGGAAAAATTGTAAAATGTTATGGACGAATCCCAAATCATATATAAGCAAAAACCCTTTCTTCTTTCAGCATTGCTTATCTCATAAAATAGTTTTGAATTCTAAGATTAAAACCCTAATTGGGCAAGTGTGTAATCTACTTTGGAGGCTTAAATTTCTTAGTTTCTTGTTGAAGAATGAATTCTTTGGTGAACCCACATGGTATACCTCTCTTTACTTTTTTCATGAGTAGCTAAATTATTTAGTCTTGGGATTATGTTGAACTAGAGTGTGATTATGTGTAGGTGTCATTGTGTTTGTGTGGATTTTAGTTGTTGAGTATGGATTTCACCATTGCTTGAGCTTATGTTTTTGAGACATTCGAACAAGTATCAATCATCTTGGGGCATCCATTATTAGCAACTGGAGGAGCGTTGATTGATGTTAGAGAAAGCACACTCAAAATGAGGGTGGAGGATGAAAAGGTGGTATTTGATGTTTAAAAAGCACCCAAAATAATGTCCCACTATAAATATTTGTGTATGATTAATGTTATTGGAGGGGACAAGTGTAGGGTGGTTAGTCCACCAAAAACCTCTTCAGACACCCTCAATGAACGGCCAAAACCTCCAATACCGCAACCTGACAAGATGGAAATTCATGAGCCTAAAAAGGCTAAAGCTGAAAAACCTGTTACACTTGAGAATCCACACCTAAGAGGGGTGAAAAAAATTAGAAGATGGAAATCATGTGTGAGAAAGATAAGAAAAGAGAACGACTAAGTCATTAATTGGGTTGTGCTGCGATACTAAATCAGGCGCTGCTTGGGAGGCAACCCAAGTTAAGTAGGTATGTTTTTTTTTTTAGTTTTTAGTTTTTTTTTATTTCATGTAGTTTTTGTTTTCTATTGAGTCGCAGGTTAATGAGAAGTCTGAGTACCGGAAACCTAAGCTAAGTAGCATGGCAAAAACTGAGTGTGGGGTCCCTGGACCTCTTTTATGTAAAAAGATGCTACTAGCTAGGACTAGAGGCCTTAGGGAGTATTTTTATCTCTTAATTTTAAGTTCAATTTAGGGACAAAGTAGATTTGTAAATGTGGGGTGGGGGAAATTCTCAATTTTTAGCTCAATTTAATTTTTTTGTGTAAGATATTCTTGTTGGTGCTATTTGTTAATTACATGGTGTAAGTGTTTTCCTTGGTAAAAGCATGTTGATTGAGTGAATTGCTGATTTTGAGACTCCTAGGCTTTTGATTATGACTCTTGTATTTTTTGGCTTAAATTTGAATTCATGCTATTTTGTGGTTGGGAGTCTATGATGATCCTATATGAGTCGAACATGTGCCATGTGAGATGTGAAGTACTTTGTATAGTCCTTGTTGTATGTGATGTCTAGAACTTGTCCGGTGTGTGTGTAAAGAGAAATAAAGAATGTGAGTTTAGGAGATGATTTAGGCATTTCTTTGATAGCCCTATTTTATAACTTCTATTTGTCCTACCCTTTGTGCATAATCCTAGTTAAACCCCATTGAGCCTTTAGCTTATTTTCTTTAGTAGCCTCATATGTAGCCTAATACCTTCTTTTATAGACCATAATTTGATCCAAAAAGCTCCTAGGTACTATAATGAAAAATCAAGTAAGTAAGGAGTGTGAAATTGAAGAAGAAAAAGGTGAATTTGATGCCCTAAGGTAATAGTTATTGGTGTTGATAGTTGATGAGTGGCGGTTGGGTGTAATAGATATTATGCTAGAAATATTACCATGGTTGTGAAAAAGAAAAAGATTTTTTTTTATTCATGTGGTAATAAGCAATACTTCCATCATGTGTTTCTGAAAATGCTTAAAAGAGATGGGGTAAAACAAAAGATATGGGTAGATAAAAATGGTGTAAATTGGTTGTTTGATATTGGTTCTAAATGTATAATGTAGTGTATAAAAGTGCTTAGAGAGGTTGGTCACTATTCCCAAATAGTTTCTACCCATCCCTTAGCCTACATTACAACTCGAAAAAGACCTATTTGATCCTATACTTGACCTTCTGATATTAGTGGAGCACTACACTAAGTGCAAGCTTATGGTTTATTATTTGTAACTTGTGAATTCCTTGTGAGAGTGAGCAAAATTTTATTCTTGTACCCATCATGCCATGAATTTCTTAATTGTGAGAGATTATGGGTAACTCTCTTGTTATGAGGGGAACATGTTTGATGAATGTGGGTGATTTGTATGATGTTCTTGATTGACCAATACACATGAGTTTTCCAAGTAGTCAAGTCTTGCCAACTAGTCGAGTCAATTCTTGAGACTAGGATGTTTTAGAGTAGTATTCATGAGCTTTAAATTGTGTATATAATATGTTTCATAGAGAAACTTCCATTCTGTGTAGTCATGGTAGTACTAGCTTAAGTGTCTTGCATGTAGCAGAAGTGTAGAGTCTCCTTAGCCTATGATACTTAGAGTAAAGAGTTGTTCGAGGACGAATAAGGCTTTAAGTGTGGGGTGGTGATGTTGGGTGTACTTATACATTCTAGTGTCGCTATTCTAGTCGTTTTAGCCTTGTTTTGAGGATGATTCGTGTGCTATATGGGTTGATAATGAGATGAATGTATATATAAGTGTTAAATCATGTGTTTAGAATGTTCAAAGTGAATTCCAAACAAGCTTGTACCTAAAAGATTCATTTAGAGTTCAATCGTGGAAACTAGCATTACTAGCTTGAGCTAGGTGCTTGTCTAGTTGATATCGTTGGATTCTATTGTGTTTTATGTGTATCAAATGCTTTTAATGGTGTTATTAAATGTGGAGCAACTTGTTGATAGTGTACAAAGTTCAAGTAAGTCAAGTAAAGAGTCAAAACATGAAGTGGAAGATCATGGAGATTAGCCTTGTCTTAGCTCTTATTTTTGATTCGTCATGATGGATGTTGTGTTGTTTGAACCTCTAATTCATGTGGTGTGATCTTGTAGGATGTTTTGTGAGCTTAATATGATGATATATAGAAAATTTGGAGACTGTAAATCCATTGTAAAGACACCACAAAGACATGGGTAGAAGGAGGAACGTTCAATACTTAACCAAATTTCAAGACGCAATTTCAGAGAGGTGTCACGATGAGGGCACGTCACGACTTCCACTACCATTTCCAACTTGTGTGACGTGACTTCCACGACTGTTTCTGTAGCTCACCTCATGATCTCCACTTCCCCTTTGCACAACTCGCGATGCGTTAAGCATTTTAGATACGGACAAAAGTGCAATTTAAGTCCTACACGACTTGGGCTTATCTCATACTTATAAATAGAACATTGTACATGTTATTCAGGATCCTTGAATGTATTGGAGCATAAAGGAGGATACTACAACTTCGTAACTTAGGTTTAAATTCTTTTATTTAGCATTCTATTAGATTATATTATGTATTCAACCTTTTGGATCATGATTATGACATTGAGTGGCTAAAAATCCTCTTTCTGGGGTTGAAGCCAAAAACATGAGTACTATTGTTTTGAGTTAAGTTCGTTGATTTACTTATCATTGTTGGTTGTATGTTCAATCTTATTTTAACTATTTTGAGTCTTGATCACCCTTAGAATATACTTATTATCAGCCTTGTGAACTTGGGAGAGGGAATAGAGAGATGAATATGGGAATGAACAAAGTATGGTTCGTAGTCTTTTATAAAACAAGGAATACGAATCAACGTCTAGGACAGGGACGTAATTAGAGGACTTACTTGATTCAAACGTAGGATGGTAGCTTAAAAAAATTAATTGTATTATTACATCCCCGCTCAATGATGTAGTTGTAATATCCACATTAGGTAATTGGTTAGTGGTCAGGAGGCTATGATTATGCGATTAACCCTATGAATTGACAACCAAGATAAAAAAGTTAATGAATGAAGTTCAATAACATAGTACGAGTGTTCAAAGTGCTTCAACCCTGTGTTTTACTCCTATTGATTATCCAAGATCTTTACTTTCTGGGTTTGTTACTTTACTTTCATTTACAATATTCCAAACTCTTTTTGGTTACTTTTGCACCAAATTAATCTAAACAGTGAACTGAAATTGAATCTTTGTTAGATCAAGTCCCCGTGGGATCGATACTTGGCTTTCATTAGGCCACTTTACTACTTGATAAGACCACGTACACTTGCATGTGTGCTTGGGTGCTATCATAATCCATCGCTTACATGTGGCCATAAATAGTATCCCCAATATGATAGGTATATCAGTGTCAACCTCACAATCCAGAATGACAAAGTCATTCAAAAAAATGAAGTTGTCAACCCTCACAATCACATTAAACGAAATACCCTCAGGTTTTTTACCATGCAGTCAGCCATTAACAGCCGTATTGCATTTGGTTCAGGAGGCTTCAAGACCAATTTCTTAATTATAGCTAGCGACATCAAATTTTTGCTGGCTCCTAAGTCACATAAGGCTTGGGAGAACCGAGATGTCTCGACAATTTATGATATAGTAAATGCTCTAGGATCACTTTTTCTGGGCTAGAGACCTAGTTGTGACTACACTATAGTGGTGCAAGCCATCAACATCCTCAATCGTAGCTCTTTTCTTCTTTGTAAACAATTTCTTCATAAACCTGGCATATACAGGCATCTGCTCCAACGCCTCAAGAAGGGGGATGTTCAACCTCAACTCTTTCAGCATCTTAATGAATCACTTGAACTTTTCTTTCTCTCTCCTCTTCTTTATTCCCTGAGGAAAAGATGGGTGTGGTCTTAGAATTTGTCTTATTTCCTACTCAACGACCGGACCGTTACCTTTGTCCTTACCAGTTTTACCATTACCACCTATTGCTTTTTCTGCCTCTATAATAGGTGTCTCATTAACAACAACTTCATCATGGCTTGGCGCTTCCATAGTAGGTAATGGGGATCCATAATATTTATACCACTCCTTGTGGTAATGGCACAAACATGACCTTCGTTCTTTGGATTTTGCAAAGTGTTGCTCGAAAGGGTACCTGGCTGCCTCTAGTTTAGTGTTATTGACATCTACCTAAACTGCTGCTCCAACTTCTTAATAGCAGTAGCATGAGATTTAATCTTTTGGGTCAATCCTAAAATGTCAGCCTTCATTTCCTTAAGGTTGTTCTCCTGATTTTCTTGATCCTTTACTAGATTAGTCGATATCTCTAACATTTTTGATTCGGCATCTTATCTACCAAGGATTTACGTGTCTCCTTTCTCTCTATAGTTATCCTTCTTCCTTCATTCACCATATCGCTCCCTACTATGGTATCTGTGTCTGTCATAATAGTTTTGACCTTAATTCCCTTGCCCTTATGCTTGGGAACCCGCCAACTGACAATCCAGATAGTTTGCTTCCTTCTCTAACTCTGACTTATAAGCTTTGGAAGCTGAACTCTATGATCCTACTACATTCACTTTCTCAGAACTCGCTGTTGCAAACTTCTTTGCCAGTAACCCAAGATATATTCTTAGCAGCGCAATCTCTTATGCTACTTAATTATTAACTACTTTCTGGTCACAAGAGACACCAATAACGTACATGACAGAACCCCTCTCAGCCTCCCAAGTTTTCCACCCTCGGTTAGTGAGTGAGATCTGATCTAGTATCTTCAAAGCTGCCTCCCAACATAGTCTCATAAAAGCGCCTCCAGAGACGGTGTCTTCCATGGCTTTGGAACTAATCATTAAGGCTTTATCGAATATCTCCAACAAGGTTGTACCTGACATCTAATGGTTGGGAACCATAGTCAGCTTCTTCTTGAACCTGAACCATGCCTCATACATAGATTATGACTGCCGCTGCCTGAAATTATAAATCTTGTCCTTAAGCTGCAACATCCTGGGCAGAGGAAAGCCTATTCAAGAATTTCCTACACAACTCATTCCATCTAGTGGTAGACCCTTTTGGCAGTTACCCTAGCCATAAAGATGCTTCTCCTGTAAGTGAGAAGGAGAATAACCTCAGTCTAAGTGCTTCCTGAAATTTGCAAACATGGTATGTGTAGCTTAAACATCCTAAAACCACCCACGAGCTATATGGGTCCAGTGTAACCTCCTGAACAGCCCCAGATGCATGTAGCCTCATGAACCGGAGATACCATAAGAGTAGGGGATTTCTAAGTACCCTCACTCTCTATGATACATATGTATAGTATGCTTAGAGGATGTAGGGGATTCCTAAGTACCCTCACTCTCTATGATACATATGTATAGTGTGCTTATACGATTCCCATGTACCTCATCATATCATAATATGGTCTCCATGACCAACCCCTCATGTCGGTAAACATGATTTTCTAGTGTCCATCCATTGGACTCACACCTTTATAGTTGGCTACATAGCCGCCATTATTGTTCAATTAAAACTATTTCTATCCAACCAAACCATTATACCATTGTTATTACCCAAGGCTATAAGTAATAGTATCGTCATACCGACTATAGTTTGCAAACAATGTCCTTAGCCAACCTTTATGTAGAGGGATTCCCATGTACCCATAGATTACATTATCAAGTTAACTTGGGGGAATCCCATGCGCCACAAGTGTCCCATTATTATGTTTCTTGGGGGAGTCCCATGTACCCCAGAAGTTGTTCATTAATATGTTTACTTAGGGGATTCCCTTGTACCCTACAAGGAAGTTTAATTAACCATAACCATGACCACTAAACCTTACCATTTTAACCATTCCAAACCATTTAGGGTTCCATTACAAAACCATACCATGCAATAGTTCCATTAAAAGTTTAATAATAGAGTAAAAGCATTCTCATAGGTATTTTATCAAACATGTTGGGGGTATAATATTTCCAATACCAAAACAATATACCAATTAACTATTCGCATGCAACCAATTGTCCAAACCACCATTAAAGCATGCAAAACCATAATTAAAACATGGGAAAACCATAATCAAGCATTTAATACCAAAAATCTAACATATATTTGAAAACCCCAAAATCATACAATCATGCCATGAAACATTGTATAAAACATGACTTTAGTTGGAACTAACAGTGTGGGAGAAGTAGCTTGCCTTACATTAAGATGATGATGGAGAAAGATCACAAATACAAGTCTCAAATTGACCACCTTAGTGAAACCTAGCCTTCCTTTACCCAAGAGCCTTAGAGAGAATTATAGAGTGTTTAAGAGAGTTTTCTAAGTATTTAAGGATAGAATAATAGGGTAAATAACCTCCCAAGCGGGTTAGAAGTCGTGGGACCTTAAGTGAGTAAGTGGGGGAAATATCCAGATTACCCCTACTTAAACTCTATAAATATCTCATATATGGGTACGCTCACCATAATGGTCATACTTTTCCATATGAGTGGTACCCACCACTCATACCCTGAGACCCCTTGGACCCAACACTATCCACCATACGACTTCCCCAAACTAAGTCGTACCCAAACCATATGATTTGATATGATCTGTACCCCTAAATAATATCCCTAGTACAATAGAATCAAGGGATGTTAAATACTATCCACTATACGAGTCCATGGTAGACTCGTACCCTAGCTTACAGCTCATGGTGAGCCACTTGTTCTCAGATCTAAGTTATTTTACTAAGTCTTAGATCAAGTGAAGGAAAAACCCAAACCAAACTACCTGTATCCAACCAGACGACTCATACCAACACAAGTCTTACCCATTCTAGAAACCAATCCAACCCACCAACCAACATCGGTCAGTATACAACCAAGGCATACCACTCGTACTCCATTATACGACTGGTACCCACCAGTCGTATGTTGTCCAAAACCCAAAAAATAAAAAAATTTTCTAAGGGTCCCAAACCCAAGGTGTTTTAGCTTACTATGGAAAACTTAATTCCTGGGGTAAAGTATGAGAAATAATAGCTCCAGTCTCTACCGACTCAATATACCTCAAATCTTCTTCGTATGAGGAGCTGAGCTTTACTAAGCCGACTCCAATGTTTGGCGTTGTCACTAAATTTGACTGACTCTCTTTCAATTTTCTTTAGAAAGAAAAAGTTTTCTTTCTTTTCGATCATATGTCTGGAACATCTGCTGTTGATGACCCATATTTCTTTCCTATAGTTTTTGTGGATTTGTCCCTGAAAAATAAGAAGATCAATTTTTTTAGGTACCCAAGTGGTCTTGGGTCCTTGAGGGTTAGATGTATTTTCTTTGGGCCTCCAAACCCACACACCTTTAGATTTTTATCTACAATTATGTGATTTGTTCCTCTTTTTACCACAGGTGTAGCAGTCTTGTCCTTGAAAAGAAAAAGAGGTGATGGCTTACTTAAACGAACTTGATGAGGAACTTGATTTCATTTTAAGAGAGTTAGATCATACGTAATTGTGACTTGATGATTTTTTAATGTCGTTCAATTGCATTTTTACATCATCAATTTCTTCCTGAAGTAAGTCAATTTTCATTTGACATGCTTTTAGTTTGATTTACCAGTTCCTTTGTTCCTCTTCAAGCCTTTGTTTTAACCGAGCTTCCCAAATTTTCTTTTCTTTATCAAGTTTATTGTATTCATTAATAACCTTTTGAAGTTCATCTGTAATCATATCAAGATTTGTTTGAAGAATGTTGCAATTATGGCAATTGTAGGGTCTTACCTTACTTGATTCACCTTTTACCATAAAGCACATGTTGTTTACTTCTATTTTTTCTTCAGTTTCATCTTCATCAATTCATGTCCCTAAGTTTTTGTTTCTTCTGGAGGATCTTTTCCTCAACTCTGGATAATTTTGTTTACTGCTACTGGGCTTTCCTCACTAATAACAATGATTATTATTCCTTGTGAATTCATTATTTTTGAACCCTTGTAGTCTCTGTTGCCTTTGTTTCAAGATATGCCTTACTCTGCGATTTATAATATCCATACCTTCACTGTTTTCTTCTTCTAGGGATCCTTCTTCTCTAAATATTATGACATTGAAGGCCACTGGTTTCTTCTTTTCCTCATTGTTGTACCTATTGATATAGTTTTATTCATAGGCAATAAGATTACCTATTAGTTCATCGTAGGTCATGTTGTGAAGATCTCTATCTTCTAGGATGACAACTTTGGTTTTCTATGCTTTTAGAAGACTTTCACGAGTTTTTAAACTTTCAGTCTATGTGGATAGAGCATCCCCAATGAATTCAGTTCACAAACTATCTTACTGAATCTAACAAGAATTGATTCTATATTTTCATTTTCTTCCATTTGGAAAAGCTCGTACTCATTAACCAGAGCACTAATTTTTCCCTTTTTGACTTTGGTGGTTCCTTCATAGGTTACTTCTAGTTTATCCCATATTTATTTTGTTGTTTCACAAGTTGATATCTTGTCATATTCTTTACCATTGACTGTACAAAGAAGCAAACTTATAGATCTTGCATTAGTTTGGATTACCTCTTATTATTCCTTAGTGTCTTTGAAGTTCTCAAGGTCTTCTATTTCCTTGTCCTTATGTTTTTCCTTAAGTCCTAGAATGGATTTTTTTCCCTTCTTAATGATAACCTGTGCCTGGAAATTATTTGATTAAACAAAGATTATCAATATATTCTTCCAGTAGGAGTAGTATTGTCCATTGCAGTACGGTGGACTTGTCGAGTAGTGACCGTCTTGAAGAAGAGCTCCTAGAATTTGATAGTTTTCCATTGGATCTTTGCTCACATGTAGTTAAGAAACACTATTAGTGAGACCTACTCTGATACCAATTGAAAGTTAAGAGGGGGTGAATTGAAATTTCTTGAGTCGACTGGTCAAGTTAGACAGTCGACTTTCCTACACATAAGTATACTTAATAGAACAAGTTAGAATTAATGATATAGATAAAAATATGTAGATAAAATAACAACACAGTAATTTATCCTGGTTTGAAACACCAATATGGTGCCTACTTCCAGTCCACTTGGGTTTTAAGAGTTTTTTTTAATTCTTTAAAGTAGTGTCGAAATACAGATATGAAAAACAACATCTGAAGCTTATTTTGATATTTAGATCATGTGACACAGCTTTAACTATTATAACTAAGTTGACTTGATCCTTATTTTGCGACTATTGTAAGAAAAGAGTACAAAGTTCTATCAAGACTAAGATTGATACACACTCAGATTGTTCGTGAAGTTACGTCATTGTCTTTGGTCTTTTCTTTTATATCCATCAGCTGTTTCTGCATGTTTTCTTCACCAGGAAACCCAAGGAATTTCTTCTCAATTAAGGATTTAATTTGATTCCTTGATTAAGGGATTTCACTATGTGGTATGTCTATATCAAATATGTTCATACGAGGTGATACCTTCCTTTCTCATAGCCATACATGTCATATCAAATATGTCCACGTAGAGGGTATGATCTTCTTTTCTTTTGCCTTACGTGATGTTGTGGTGATTGATCTTCAATCATCTTTCCTAATGCTTAGGGATACAGTGAGATATTCGACTCATGTACTTTCTTACTCTGTGTTGTTTCCTTTGTGAGTGGATACTACTTTCCTTGTGCAAGATATTCTTCCATCCTTAGAGATCTTTCGTATCTAAATTGCATCCTTCTATATCCTACAATTTTGTCAATTATTAGTTTGTCATTATTAAAACATATTACGTTGATATGGGAAGCTAATAACCTCTAGGCTAGTGGTTTATATGTAACAGGTTAAAGATGAGAAAAAGAAGTAGGCAGAGATAGAAGAGAGGTAGAATAAGAAGTTTAGGTATTTAGAGCAGGGTACAGGTCAACAAAATAGTGGGAGAGATGGTAGATAATGGACTAAGAAGAAGAATTAGGGAAATTCATATTTGACTGTCAGTGCTTCTTATCCTAAGCCTCCAGGTGTTCTCGTTTTTAGGCTAGCAGTGGTCCTAAGGCACAAGGTGCTCAGTCTCAGGATAATGGAGCTTAGTTAGCCTACCTTACCCTTCTTGCAGTTTTTATGGGCAGCTTCTTTGTGGATATTATAAGGAGGGGAGAAATTGATGCTATAATTGTGGTCAGCTTGGTCATATGCAATGATATTATTCTTCAGCCAGGGTTGACACAGAGGATAATAAAGTTCCAATTGTCACTTCTTCAGCTCCTGCCCTTAAGGGCACTACTTCTTGTATTGACACTGGCTGAAATCATCTCTACACACTTGCTACTCATCAGGAATTTGAGGCATCCCAGATATTATTACTGGTATGTTACAACTCTTTTCTTATGATGCTTATTATTTGTGTGATCCTTGTTCTACCTTATGTTATGAGACCCTTATGCAGCTGTGCATTTTGGTTTTGGTCCTAAAAATATTTTTGATCCTTTTTCTGTGTCTACTATGGTGGGTGATTCTATAGTTGCTAGAAAAATCTATAGGGGTTGTGTGATTTCTATCTTTCATGGGGAAACATTGGTGGATTTGCTAGAGCTTGATATGGTGGATTTTGGTATTTTTTGAAATAAATTTACTTCATTCATTCTATGCTTCTCTAGATTATAGGACTCGATGGGTCAGTTTTCACTTTCCAAATGAACCAGTGATCATATAAAAGAGGAGTTACTTGGTGCCTAGAGGGAGATTTATTTCCTATCTTATAGCCCGACGTTAATTTCCAAAGGGTGTCTATATCATCTAGTTTGGCTTAAGGATTCTTACTCCGCAAGTCCTTCTTTACAATTTGTCCATGTGGTTAATGAATTTCCTAAAGTGTTCCTCGGTGATCTTCTTGGAATTCCACCCGATAGAAAATAGTTTTTGGGATTGACCTTCTACCAAATACTCATCCTATTTTTATTCCTCCTTATTGAACAACTTTGATTAAATTAAAGGAGATAAAGGAAAAATTTAAAGATCTTCTTGATAAAGGGTTCATTCATTCTAGTGTCTCTCCGTGGGGTGCCCCTGTGTTTTTTGTGCAAAATAAAGATAGGTCCCTTCAGATGTGTATTGACTATCATCAGCTAAATAAGGTTACTGTGAAAATAAGTACCTTCTTCCTAGGATTGATGATCTTTTTGAAAACTTTAGGAAGCTAAGTGTTTCTTTAAGTTGATCTTCGTTCGGGCTATCATCAGTTGAAAATTAGGGAGGTTGATATTCCCAAGATTGCTTTCCGACCCAGGTATGGTTATTATGAGTTTTGGTTATGTCTTTTGGTTTGACTAATACTGCGGTTGCGTTCATGGATCTTATGAATTAGGGTTTCAGGCCATTTCTCAATTTGTTTGTTCTAGTTTTCATTGATGATATCTTGGTGTACTCTAAGAGTAAGGAGAATCATGCCAATCACTTCTAAATTGCATTGAAAACTCTTAAGGAACAAAAGTTATATGTGAAATTGGCACGACCCAAACCAGGTCCTTGTTGTAATTGGCATCTTAAGTCCAACCAGGATAGGAGACTACCCCAATTAACCAACCCAACCAACCAACATATACCCCAAGTTGGATGAATTTTGAACTTCAAACAAGCTAGCGTATTTGTGCAAATCCAGACTCTAAGATAGGTCTATAATCGTGACTGGCCCAAATGAGTCCAACCATCCAAACCCAACTAATAACTATACCATAACCATTCCAAACATCCCATACCAAATGAGTTCCAAATATAGTTATATTTATATATCCAAAATAAAAAGGAACAATCATAAATCAAATTTAGTTCACCGGTATCAGCCGTAATACCAATGCGAATACTAAGGTTGACACCAATACTGACACCACCCATTCCAACCCATAGTAGTTCCATAAAGCCTCTAACCATAATAAAAACATTATCTGGTTGGGACATGCCAAAACCAATATCCATAAAATAACTAAAGTATGAAAAGATATCTATGATATGAAGTGGAGCCTTTTGAAGTATGGAAGCTCACCACTTCAATCCAACAGCTGATCTCAAATTCGATCACTAAGCAGGAGGATTAGGATGGCTAGTTCCTACATCGTATGGGGATATATCTGCCCAAAGATGGGTTAACGAGTGAACGCTAGCAAGTACTCAGGATAAGGATAAGGTAATGCCAACCGTTAAAACCAAGTAAACACCCATATTCATACACAACGATACATATATATAACCATTCTGAGCAAGGAAACCAGGTTTAGCATGCATTTAAAATCATTAACTTGGGTATATAGCTTAACCATCCTAGAACCACCCATGGGCTATATGGGTCTAGTGTAACCCCTAAAAGGGCCCCGATGTGTGTAGCCGTACGAACCAGAGATACCACAGGATTAGGGGATTTCCAAGTACCTTTCACTCTCTATGATACATATGTACAAGTGTATTCAGAGGATTCCCGTGTACCCCATAAGTATCATATATGGTCGCCATGACCAATTCTCATGTCAACAAACATAAGTTTCCAGTGTTCATCCATTGGACTCAAACCTTCATGGTTAGCTATCACACCCCGCCATTATTGACCAATTAAAACCATTACCACACAACCAAACTACCATTCCATTTACTATTTACCAAGTCTATAAGTAGTGGTATCGTCATACGGACTATAGCTTGTAAGCAATGTTCTTAACCAATCCTTTAGAGAAAAAGTGATTCCCATATACCAATAGATTACATTGTTTAGTTGCTTGGGAGATTCCCATGCACCCCACAAGATGTTCATTAACCATAACCATGACCACTAATACTTTACCATTTAATTATTCCAAACTATTTAGGGTTCCACTACCAAGTTATACCATACAATAGTTCCAATTCAACAATATAGTAAAACCATTCTCATAGGCATTTTAACAAATATGTTGAGGGCATAGTATTTCCAAACCCAAAACCAAGTACCAATTAACCATTCCCATGCAACCAAGTGTTCAAACCATTATTATAATATGCAAACCATAAATAAAAATCATGGGAAAAGCATTACCAACCATTATAACCAAAAACCCCAATATATATTTGTAAACCTAAAACTATACAACAATTATGCCATGAAAACAATTCATAAAACTTGGGTTTAGTTGGATCTAACAATGAGGGAGAAGTATATTACCTTAGATTACGAAGATGATGGAGAGAAATCACCTGTACCATCCCCAAATTGATCCTCTAGATGACACCCAAGACTTTCTTTACCCAAGAGTCTTAGAGAAAATTAGAAAGTGTTTCAAAAGATTAGAATAATAGGGTAAATGATGTTCCAAGAGAGTTATAAGTCATGAGGTCCCAAGGAGTTATAAGAAAAAATGTCCAGATTACCCAAAACTTAAACTGTCTAACTTCCCACAGGTGGGTATGACTCCACCATACCATCCATACCCTAGGGTATAAGTGGTACCCTTACTCATACCCTAGGACTTACCTTAGACCCCCACACTAGTCAACATACAACCATGCAAGCCAAACCATATCCAAGGGTACAACTAATACCCTTAACCCATAACTATAATAGGCCCAAAAGGGGTTGACACTATCCAACATATGAGTTAGACAATACAACTCGTACCCTATCTCATAATCCATGATGAGCCACTCATACTCAGATCCAAGTTGCTTCACTAAGTATTAGATTAAGTGAGGGAAAACCCAACTGTATGACCCGTCAACCACCATACAACTCGTACCCACCCAAGTCATACCCATTCCAAAAACCAATCTAACTAATCAACTAACACTAGTTAGCATATGATCAATAGCGTACAATTAAGAGCATACCAACTAGTAGCCTAAGTCATATGGTGTCTACTGAGTTGAAAACCTAGGAAATTTTCTATGGGCCAAAACCCAGGGTATTTTAAAAATTTTCTAAGTATGAATTTTGGTTGAGTGATGTGACCTTTCTTGGGCATATTGTTTCTAGTGAGGGGATCAAGGTGGATCCACAAAAAGTTTAGGAAGTTAATAAATAGCCTAAAACCATGACTCCAACCAATATTAAGAGATTTTTGGGCTTGGATAGGTGTTATAGAAGGTTTGTGGAGAGTTTCTCATCTATTTCTACTCTGCTGATGAAGTTAACTTAGAAAAGGGTTAAGTTTTTGTGGTTAGATTCTTGTGAGGGTAGTTTTGAGAAGTTGAAGGATAAGCTGACTTCTGCATCTATTTTGACCCTGTCTGAGGGTACTGATAGTTTTGTGGTGTTGTATGATATGTCTTGTGTGGGACTGGGTTTTATTTTAATATAGCATAGTAAGGTCATTGTCTATGCTTTCAGGTAGCTTAAGGTTCATGAAAGGAATTACCTGACTCATGATCTAGAGTTAGCGGCTATGGTCTTTGCCTTAAAGATCTTGTGTCATTATCTTTATGGGGTACATGTAGACATTAACTCAGATCATAAGAGCTTGCAGATGTTTACGTATAAGAAATTAAATCTCAGTCAGAGGCGGTGGCTCAAGATACTTAAGGATTATGACATGAGTCTTTATTACAATCCAGGTAAAGCTAATGTTGTTTTTAATGCTCTTAGAAAGTTGTCTATAAGGATCTTATCCCATGTTGATAAAGAGAAAAGAGGGTTAGTGAAGGATATTCACAGTTTGACTAACTTGGGAGTTTGCCTTTTGGACTTTGAGGATGGAGGAGTAATTGTTCAGAAAGTGGTCAAATCATCTCTTGGTGCTGAGGTGAAGGAAAAATAGTTTTTGGATCTCGTACTTATATAGATTAAGGATAATGTAAGTCAACAAAAAGTTATGGCTTTTGAGATTAGGAGAGGTAGTTTCTGACATATCAAGGAGGGTTATGTTCCTGATGTGGATGAGATATAGGAAAGAATTTTAACCGAGGCTTATGAGTCTAGATATACAGTTTATCTGGGTTAAACTAAGATGTATCATTACTTGAAGGAAATCTACTGGTGGAACAATATAAAGAGAGATATGGAAAATTATTTTGCCAAATTTATGGTTTGTCAACAAGTTAGGTTGAACATTTGAGGCCTGGTGGCATATCTCAAGAGATAGAGTTACCTATGTAGAAGTGGGAGATGATCAATATGGATTTCATTACTAGTCTTCCGTGGTTTGAAAATTAGTATGATTCAATTTGGGTCATCATGGATAGGATGACTAAGTCTGCTCACTTTTTGCCTGTGAGGACTAACTACTCAAGTGGGATTATGCTAAGTTATTCATTTAGGAGATTGGTAAGTTGCATGGTGCGCCAGTGTCTATTATTTTAGACTAAGGTACACAGTTTTCTTCACACTTTTGGCGTTCATTTCAGAAAGGTTTGGGTACACAAGTGAACCTTAGCACTAATTTCCACCCTCAAATAGATGGACAAGTGAAGAGGACTATTCAGACTTTGAAGAATATGCTAAGGTCCTGTGTGATTGATTTTAAAGGTAGTTGGGTTGACCATTTACCTCTTATTGAGTTTGCTTACAATAATAGTTACCATTCTAGCATTCAAATAACTTTTTTTAAGGCTCTCTATGGTAGGAGGTGTAGGTCTCCTATTGGGTAGTTTGAGGTAGGCGGGTCTAGGTTGTTTGGTACTGACTTGATTCACTAAGCCATGAAGAAGGTGAAGGTAATTAAACAAAGACTTAAGACTGCCCAGAGTCGCCAAAATACTTATGCGGATGTAATGAGAAGGGAATTGGAATTTGAAGTAAGTGATTAGGTATTCTTGAAGGTGTCTCCTATAAAAGGAGTCATGATGTTTGGGAAGAAGGGAAAGCTCAGTCATTGTTATGTTAACCCATATCACATTTTGAAGAAGATTGGGAATGTCGCTTATGAGTTAGATTTTCCTACAAATTCAGCTTCAATTCGTCCTGTGGTTCATGTGTCCAGACTGAAAATTTGTGTGAGTGATCCTTCCTCTATAGTGCCTATTGATGATGTTTGTGTTACTGATTCCTTATCTTATGAGGAAGTTCTGATTGAAATATTAGATAGGCAAGTTCATAGGTTGAGGACCAAAGATATAGCTCCGGTGAAGGTCCTTTGGAGAAACCAAAAGGTGGAAGAAGCTACATGGGAAGTAGAGGAAGATATGAAGGACAAATACCCATTCTTGTTCCCCATTTTAAATGAAAGTGCCTAAGGTATGAGTTTCATATTCCTCTTATCACTTTCCGAGTTTGTCATTTGATTCGGGTGTATTCTTACTATTCTCATACAAAAAGTTTCCTAAATCATCATTCAGCGATGAATTATCCTGGGGGGGGGGGGGCATAATATAAGATCCCTTAAAATTTTGATCCTTTTATTATTGATCCTTCTGCGTGTGTAATATTGATTTTTGACTTGAGTTATGTTTAGGGATGTTAAAGGGGTCTTTTGGAAAAGTTTTAAATTTTTTGAAAGGGGTTCGAGGTCACTTTGGGACCCCGAGGCAGTAAGCCTCTGTAATAAGGCCGTGTCACGGAGGTTAACCTACACAATATTAATATGGCACGGAGGCTAACCTCCTTGATATTGTTCTGCCACACCGCTATTTTAAATTTATCTAGTTTTTGTTTTTTTTTTTACTTGGGGTGAGGGAATTTCATTCTTTTTACCCCATGTATGACCTTTAAACATAAAATAACCCCATTCCCTTAAGTTTTAAAAGATCTGATCATTCTATTTCTCTCTCAAACTCAAAACCCAAAAACACTCGAGGGTTTACAGTGAATTCTTTATCCTGGCTCAAAACTTCGAATTGTTTTCAATTCCTTGTGTATTTAAAGCATGTTTATCTTTCCCATAATTTTTAATTTTATATTGTGGCATTAATTGAATAGATTTTCATGTGATTTAGTTATGGGTTTTGAAATTGGGTTGAGCGATTTTGGTTGTTATTGGATGAATTACTTGTCCCATGTTCTAAATTGATTACTAATGCTTTAGATTGATGTTTTTATGACTACATTGGTGCATGTTATAAATGGTTGAAACAAAGGACATGGGTTTCCCCAAATTGATGGAATTTTGGCCTGATAATTGCATTAACCTCAACCCACTTTGTGAACGTGATTTTGAATATGGAAAATTGCATGGTTTAACTTGTTTTGGAACCCAATGCATTGCGTTAAAGGATAAATGAATGAAAAATGGTTTTGGATGGCCTTGGTGGCCATTGTGTGGATTTTTAAATGGAACTTGGGAGTCTAATTTGGTACTGTAGATTTGGTTTGGCATAATTAATTTAGCTTGCAAGCATATTGGTATAACGATACCAAGTGGTGAATGCCTTAATAATTTACTCCTATGTAAGTGTATTAGTTTATGCGCAAATTATTTTAATTTGGGCTTAAAGGGAATTGTGTGGCTCACCGTAAAAGTGTAAGTCCAGAAGAGATGAACACTAGTAACCACGTTTGCTGGTGTTGGGGGACTATATGACCGTGTTTTTGGTGAACACTTTATACATATATATATATATATATATATATATATATAACGAGACTGCCATTGCCTTGGTGGTTTTAGTTTTCCCTCAGTTTTTCCTCGATTCGTGTAGCTAACACACACTAGGGCACTTTCATCAGGGGAAGTTGAATCCATATAGCCCATGGGTTTCTTTAGGAAGGATCGAGCTATACAGTTATCACGAACTGAGTTAGGGACTAGCCAAGACGAGTATCTCAAGTCGACTATGGATCAGAGACCACCCCTTTAACCTAACCTCAAGAGCACTATAATAATAATAATATTAATGCAGAAGCCAATTAAACAGTAATAAAATATGAATAGATAACTCTATAAAATCTAAGAGTCATTTAATAACCAAACAACCTACATCTATCCACGAAGCCTCAAAAACCATAGTAATATCTATGTCGGGATATGCCTCCAACTATGACCAAAAAAAATCCAAAGTACTATGAAAGTAAAGAGAAAATGATGCAATGACAAAGCCTTCCTAAGGATGGAGGCTCACCACTTCACGACAACTCAACAAATTTGCTAATCCACCTAACGCTGCACAGGAGCAACAAAAATGTCTTCATATCCTACATCATGAAACAATGTAGCGTCCTGGACGGTTAGTGGGATAAGCAGTGGCTTGTAACTCAGGAAAAGTGATAAAGTAAAGCCATTTCCTAAACTAATCAAAACCACACACACATATGTTCATATATACATATATAGGAATTTGGGATAGGGTAAAGGTCATGAACATGAAAGTATTAAAACTATTAACCTAGACTGTGTAGCTCGATTCATTCTAAAGGCACCCATGGGCTATATGGGTTCAACTTCCCCCACTGAAAGGACCACAGTGCGTGTTAGCCACATGAACTGAGGAAAATCCAAGTGAAAACTAAAGCCACCATGGGATATAACCATCTTATATATATGTGTGTGTGTGTGTGTGTCAAATTTGTATCAAGAACATGGTTATATAGACCCCCAACACTGACAAATGTGGATTCCAGTGTTCGTTCCCTTAGGAACTATACCTTCATGGTGAACTACACAACCTATATTTAAACCCAAATTAAAATCACGTTGCACACAATTCCAACCATAAAACCAAGAGTCATTTATTAAGTCATTTACTACTTGGTATCGTCATACCAATATTCTTGCAAGCTAAATTACACATGCCAAACTAATTCACATAACCACATTAACTCCCAAGTTCCATTAAAATCCAAACCATAGCCACCAAGGCCATCCGAATCCATTTTTATATCTATTTATCCACTAACGCAATGCATTGGGGTTCGAAAACAAGTTAAACCATGCAATTATTTATAATTAAAATCAAATTCACAAGGTGGGTTGAGTTTAATGAAATTCCAAGCCAAAATCCATCCAATTTGGGGAAACCCAAGTCTCCCATTTCAATCATTTAAATAATATACTAATTCAGTCCCTAAAATATTAATTTAAAGCATAAATATTCAATTCGAAACATGGGACACATAATTCAATCAATGACAACCAAAACCCCTCCAAATTTCAAAACCTATAATTTAAATCACATGAAAATCTATTCAATTCATGCTACAATACAAAGTAAAGTTTAGGAAAGAGAAACATGCCTGAAACACACAAGAATTTGAAGTCAATTTGAAGTTTGGAGCCCGAATGATGAATTCTTTATGAAACCCTTAAGCTTTCTTGATTTAGGTGTTAGAGAAGAGAATGAGAGTGTTTGATCTTTTTAACTAAAGGAGAAAAGGTCAATTTTATGTTTATAAGTCATGGAAAGAGTAAAAAAAAAACAAAAGACCCTCACCCCTAAGTGGAAAAAACAAAACTAGGTGAAATTTGTACCTCAACATTACACAACTTTATTGCGGAGGTTAACCTTCATGGCACAGTGATATAGCGGAGGCACACTGCCTCGGAGTTTCAAAATATCCCCGAACCCTTTTTAAAAATTCTGAAACCCTCCCAAATTACCCTTTTAACACCCCTAAGCATAATTCAAGTCAAAAATCGATATTACGCATGTGGGAAGGTGAAAAGTAAAATGATTGAAATTTTAAGGATATTACATTATCCCACCTTAGGATCATTCATCCTCGAATGATGAGTTAGGACACTTTTGGAATGATAATAGCAAGAATACATCAAAATCAAAAGACAACTCAAAAAATTGACAAGAGGAAAATGAAATTCATATCTTAAGCACTTTTATCCAACCCGGGGAACAAAAATGGGTACTTGGACTTCATATCTTCCTCAACTTACCCATGTAGCCTCTTCAACCCTTTGATTCTTCCAAAGCACCTTTACCTAAGCTACATCCTTAGTAATCAATCTATATACTTGCCTATCCAATATTTTATTTGGGACTTCCTCATAAGATGAGAAATCTGTAATACCAACATTCTCAACATGAAAAATCAAGGAAGGATCACCCCCACTCTTTTTCAACATGGACACATGAAACATAGGATGAATAGAACCCGAACTCACAGGCAAACCTAACTTATAAAAAACATTCCTAATTCTCCTCAAAATTTGATATGGACCAACGTAACGGGAACTGAGCTTCCCATTCTTGACAAACCTCATGACTCCTTTCATAGGAGACACCTTCAAGAATACCCAATCACCTACTTCAAACACTAATTCCCTTTGCCTCACATCCGTATAAGACTTTTGGCGACTTTGAGCATTCTTAAGTCTTTCTCTAATAACTTTTACCTTCTCCATGGCTTGGTGAACCAAGTTAGGATTAAACAACCTAGTCCCACCAACCTCAAACCACCCAATAGGAGACCTACACCTTCTTATATATAGAGCCTCAAAAGGAGCTATTTGGATACTCGAATGATAACTATTATTATACACAAACTCAATAAGAGGTAAATGATCCACCCAAATTCCCTTAAATTCAATTACACAAGACCTTAGCATGTCTTCCAAAGTCTAAATAGTATGCTCTATTTTTCCATCCATTTTAGGGTGGAAAGTGGTGCTAATGTTCACCTAAGTACACAAACTTTTTTTAAAGGAACGCCAAAAGTGAGATGAAAAGTGTGTACCTTAGTTATGAAAGATTTTATTGAGTTGATGCCCGATACTCCAAAGTGTTGAAAAATGATTGAAGCAATATGTGAAGATGTTTGTAGTTATTATAGTTGTTGGACTTTTATCTGATCTTGAAGCACTGCGCAATTAAATTTAAACTAGCCATACTTTTCCTGCTATGGATGACCTATTCACTCGATTACGTGATTGGCTGCAACACGTATATCATTTAGTCATCTGGTGTTACTTGTAGAGTATTCTATTATATCAAAGAATCTCAAAATGGAAATCAATATGAAGGTTGCTCTTTGAATTCTCAGCCAAGGTGTGACTATTGGAAGAAATTGTGTCATACCCGTGATGTGTGCTACTCTCTTTATGGTAGATCACAGAATTCTCATGTTTTAGACTAAACCTGCTGGAAATCTAACAAATCAAACTTTCTTGTTATTGGAAGTAGAACACAATAACTTTCTTCAGTATCAAGCAACTAAGAATATATCTCTATCAATAACTTTCATTGCTCAAATTGGTAATCATGTTGCTTGTATCTCATAGTCCACCATACTTGGTCTTTGGTTTTGGTACACTTTATTTATTAATATTATTTGTCCTCAATCCCTTCCCAATCTAACATTAGCTCATGGTAGCCAATCCCTTACTTTCGATGACTCTGAATAATATTTTTTATCACTAGTTATCCCTTTAGCCTTCTATCAATCAGTTTTGACTAAGTCCTTAAATTATTCCATCTTAATGTTTAGTGACTTATTTATTATACAAGACCTCAGTATAGGAAGAATGATTGGTAAAAGGCGTCATTCTAATGGGATTTATTACCCCATATGCCACAAATCCACTACAGTTTTTTTGATATCCAACTCTCCAAACTTTAATTCAAGACAGTTGGGACATCATAGTTTGTCTAAACTTCATAAGATAGTATCTAACTTGTCCAGATTGTGTAAGTTAGATTATGAGCTGTGTCAACTAGGAATGTACACACAAGCTGCTTTTTTACGTAGTTCTAATAATCGTGCAGAGTCTTTTTTTTATTTAGATCATTCTGATATTTGGGTCCTAGTAGGGTTAGTTCTACGCTGGATTTTAATTATTTTGTTACTTTTGTTGATGATTGCTCAAGGTGTACTTGAATTTTCTTAATGAAAGATCATTTTGAATTATTTTTTATATTTTAATGTGCAGAAATACAAAATCATTTTGCTGTTTTGATTCACACTTTTCATAGTGATAATGTATGTGAATATTTATCCTTTCAATTTCAGCAATTTATGTCTTCCCAAGGCATTCTTCATCTGACATCTTATCCTTAATTTACTCAACAAAATGAGTAGTAGAAAGAAAAAATAGGCATATTTTTGAACTGCATGCACCCTTCTTATTCAAGAAAACGTTGCATTGCATTTTTGGGGGATGTAATGCTTACCTCTTGTTATATTATTGATAGTATGCCTTCCTCTGCTATTAATAATCAAGTTTAACACTCTATTCTGTTTTCCAAGTCAACTTTATTTACTCTTCCACACATATCTTTGGGAGCACATACTTTGCCCATATTCTCACTCCAGGAAACTAGAAATTAGCTTTTTATGCTTTTAAATGTGTCTTTATAGGTTATTAATGGTATAAAAGGTATATCAATGCTTTTCGTCTCACCTCCAACAATACCTTATGTCTGCTAATGTTACTTTCTTTCAAGGTTAATCCTACTTTACATTCTCTCCTACCAAATAATTATATATTTTTTAGGTTCTACTCGTTCCGTCTTTTGGAAATCACCTAGTCTATCTTTCCATATCTGTCACGACCTGAACCAAAGCCTGGCCATGATGGGTATCTCAAGCTCATCGTGGTCCAGAAACCACCCCCTAGCCTAACCACCTTAGCATAATGAAATAATAACAAAAACAAAACCAAATAACAAGAATGATATATAAACCAATAAGAAGTTTCTAAGAATCCATACGCAAATAACCAACCCACACTTTGCCCATAAAATCTCTAAAATTAGAATAGCAAATTAGGTCGGGATATGGCCCCAACTATGCCAATGGAACTCTTTAATTTCCAAAATCTAAACAGAAACCTAATGAAATAGTAAAACTTTCTAGATAATAGAGGCTCACCACTTCACAACAACTTGACTGATAGATAAACCACCTAATATTGTACAAGAGTAATAGAAAAGTCTTCAGACCCTACATCATGAAATGATGTAGCATCCAAGGATGGTCAGTGGGATAAGCACTAGCATGTAACTCAGTAAAAGTGATATAATAATGCCATGTCCAAAACCAATCAAAACCACATGCACACGTTCATACGTATATATATAATGCCAGGGTAGGGCAAAGGGTCATGAAACATGAGAGTTTAAAATCATTAACCTGGACTGTGTAGCTTTATTCATCCTAAGGGCACCCACGAGCTATATGGATTCTGCTTTCCTACTGAAAGGGTCCCAACGTGTGTTAGCCGCATAAACTAGGAAAATCCAAGGAAGGTCCAGAGACACCAAGGCTCTAGCCATTCCAATATATATATATAAATAGTGTATGTGTGTGAACTATGAACTCGGTCATAAAGGCCCCTCCACAGGCAAATGTGGTTTCTAGTATTGGTCCCCTTGGGACCTGTACCTTCACGACGAGCTATACAACTCTTTGTAACAATAAATAAAAACTTTTACACGTAATCCCATCCATTAACCTAGAAGTCATTTATTAAGGCTTTTACCATTGGTATCATCATACCAATTATTCTTGCAAGCTAAGTTTAATTATGCCATTCTAATCCAATTACACCAATTGACTCCCAAGTTTCATTTTGTTGAAACCTTAGGGTCTGGACCATACTGTGTGGGACCCAGTCCCTCAAAGTTTGTCATAGGAAATAAATTAGTAAAGTATTAAAGTAGGTAAATTTTGTTGAAAATAAAGGAACACACTGATTAAATGTGGTAACCCCCTTACTCAAGGAAGGAAAAACCATGGATTACCCTCATAAGCTCTCATAAATCCACTATAATCAACCTCTTAATTACAGACTCGATTTTAAACCTAACTCTAGGTTCGTCCTGCTTGTAATAACTGTACTTCAAGCCTAACTTGACAACTCTCTCAACACTAATTAACTCTAACTAGTATCAAGCATAGGTAATTCTACTTAAGCACTCTAAAAAAAGCAATACTTTTATAGTATGAGTAATTCAATTACAAACCACGATAAACTCAAGAACATTTTCACTATCAGTACACAAGGACTAAGAACTTAAGCTAAAATTGAAGTTTTTACCTTTTTCTCTCTTCACTCATTTGAATTTCCAAAAACTGCTAATTGAGAAGCTTCTATTGCCTTTTATAGTAGAGTGATGATTAGGGTTGAAATGCAATTGAACTAGGTGTCCTAAATAGTACAAAAAACACTTGCGTAGTT
Organism: Capsicum annuum; assembly: GCF_002878395.1. Classification (NCBI taxonomy): domain Eukaryota; kingdom Viridiplantae; phylum Streptophyta; class Magnoliopsida; order Solanales; family Solanaceae; genus Capsicum; species Capsicum annuum. The sequence continues at coordinate 114,153,077 of NC_061118.1, forward strand.
TGTTACACTAGATGACATAACTGTGCAGGCATGTGCTAGTTATACTTTAGCCTTGAATATCCAGGGACCTAGTCCCTTGTTGTCAACTACTCATCATTGAAACAAGATATAACAATTTTCCCCTTTTTTGATGATGACAAACTAACCACAAATTTTGATCATCAATATTCATTCATCACATTGAATTAGAGTGATTACCACTTTTGAAGATGAATATCCCCCCCTCCCCCCATTATTTAATCATCATTCTTCCATAATCATGCAACTTAGAGACCTATTCCCTTATTGTCAGTTGATATCAAAAACTTCATTTACTTTTCCCTATCTTCGTACTCACTTCCCCCTGTCATTGTGCCTCATCATACTTCCCCTATCATTATGCCATACACATCTATAATCCCCTTATAAACATGCCATACACATTTGTAATATTCAATATTTACACCTGGTACCTGGTCCCTACTACATGAAATCAGTATTTCCTCTTTTGGTATCATTGAGAAGTAAAAATAGTAAACCAAGAGTAAAATAAATACAGGTTAGTTAACTCATGGACATTAGGGTAACACTAACATGAAGAATAGCTTTTAAAATAAAGAAGAATTAGATTAAGAGCACACAAACAAGAACTTATTCCTATATAATAGGTTAGGTATCCTTGCAGTGTAAGATGTACAATTTTTGATCCATGGAAAAAGCCATAGCAGTTGGGAAAATTTAAGAAGGTAAGGGACTTGGGAAGAAGGTTTGGAGAAGTAAGACCATCTTATGACAGTGTAACAACTCTTTGGTTAGTATCCTAATGTCTATATTCAAGCTCAAAACCTTATTAGTTAGAGTATTAACTTTCTTCTTGAGTTCATCATTCTCACTCCTAAGCTTAGCAGAGATACTTGAGCCCTCATTAGAAAGTTGATGAACTTGTATTTATAATTTCTTAATTTATGCATCTTTATTAATTGCCTCTTACTGAATATTTCCAATATTTTGTTTAGTTCTTTTGTTTTTAATTTCCTTTCTAAATACTCAGTTTTAATTAGGGTTTTCAATCCAAATAATTTCTTCTCAGTTGGATTTCTAGATTTCACTATAGAGACTTTTGTCTTTTTGTTCTTTAGGACCAACCAGACTTCCTTTCATGTTGTTGCATAGTAGAATAATATGTTCAACAATCCAAGCATCACTAGTCATTACACTGATAAAGGGGTCATGTGTTTTCAAGGATGAGTCTTCTGCAGGAAGTTGAATGAAGAAAGAGTCTGGTTTTAAATGATTAAGATAGATGAGCTGGGTAGGATCTTTTGGAAATAAGATGAGTGCTAGAATAGATGACTTTAGAAGGAAGAATAGCCTTTTAAGGTCTTTTTCTTCTGAAACAACCTCATGAGAATATTCTTTCTCCTTAGAGGTCTCATTCATGTTAAGTTTATCCATGGAAGTGATTGTTTAGACTAACTCAGTCAATAGTTGTCTTGACAATGATGAGAGGGATAAATCAGGCTTAGAGATTTGAGGAAAGGTTAGACAAAGATTTTTATTTTTTGAATAAAGTGAGATATAATTTTATATAAGAGGATCTTGAGAGATCAATACTCACAAAGATGAGCTCCTTAAAAAGGATAAGTTTGATTTCAACTTTGGAATGACTCATATTTCCCTTTATAGATAAAAAAAATTTTCTAAAAGAGAGAGAGAGAGAAAGAAAGAGAGAGAGAAGATATGGATTTTTCTGATAGAACAGACAAAGCAAAACATGCATACTCAAGATACTAACCTGAGAGATAGGACCAGGCCTCTTTCTTTCTTTGAGTGAATTCTCAATTTTGTGCATACCTCATCTATTTTTTCCCAAAGTTGTTCCCATCAGTGTATACCTACAAAGGTATGGTACTGATTTAGACTTACAAATACATGCTTTACCAAGGATACCTATCTCCTAATAATAGCTAATTTTTATGGATAAACACTGATTTATCTAGTAGGTTAGGTCATTTTCATCAGTCCTAGCTTTAACTTGTTCTTCATAAATTGTTCTTTGTGAAGTGCCTTAGTAAAAATATCTGCTATCTGATCCTTAGTCTTGCAAAACTTCATACAAATAGCCCTTTTCTCAATATTGTCTCTCAGGAAGTGATATCTCACATCAATATTCTTAGTTCTCTTGTGTTGCATTGGATTGTTAGCCATGTTTAGAGCACTTCTGTTATCACACATCAGAGGGATAGTGTTTGTGACAATGCTAAAACTTTCAATTGCTACTTGATCCATAGAAATTGAGCACAACAAGAAGTTGTATCCATATATTCAGCTTCAACAGTAGATGGAGGAACTGAGTTTTGCTTCTTAGATCCTTAGGAAATTAAGGATGAGCCAAAAAATATGCCATTCCTAAAGTTCTTTTTCCATCTATAAAATATCCAGTATAGTCAACATCTGCATATCCCACCAAGTCAAAACTCTATCTTGGTGGATAACATAGGACAAGGTCCTCAGTTCCCTCTAAATACCTAAGAATTTTTGTGTAGCTTTCAAATAAGAATCTTTTGGGCAGTCTTAAAATCTACTACACATTCCAACACTAAATCTAATATCTGTCCTGCTTGCAGTAATGTACAATAAGTACCCAATAATTCCTCTATACATGTCTCATTTACTGAAGGACCTAGTTTATCATTATCCATTTTTGAGCTTGTTCTAATTGGAGTATCAATTATCTTGGCATCTCCCATATTATTGTAATACCCCGTATTAAGCCTAGCTTAGTTAAGCTCTTAGTGCTTGCGTAAGAGGCTTGAAGCCTGGAAATTTAACTAAGTGTTGAAGACTTAGTCTTATTTTTTACCTCTTAACTTTGAGGATTTTTAAGTTGACCTTCTAGACTCCGAGGTGATGGTTTTTGAGTTGATTCATGTTTGGGAGTATAAGGAGCATATCTCAGGGAAGTTTTGGATTTTTTAGATGAGAATTAGGTCGTGTTTGAATTTTGATTCCAGCAGCTCATCACGATTGCATCGCATCGTGTCCTATATAGCGATGAGCATGTCATCGCATCGTGGTGCCCTTCCAATGGCATTCTAGTTATGAGTTTAATTTTTTGAGGGGCAGTTAGGTCATTTGCCACTGACTTAATTCGTAAAAACATAAGATTAAACATCGGTTAAGGCATTATTTGTCCATTCTCTTTCAATTTCCTCTCCAAGAAACCCTAACCTCCTCTTAAGAACACCAAAACTCCATTACTTTCTCTTCAATATAAGCAAGAATTTAAGTTTCCTAATCTAAGAATTCAAGAAAATCCTTCAAGATAATCTTCAAGGCTTTCAAAGTCAAGGTTTATCCAAAATATCAAGCCTATTAAGGTATATAAGGTTATGAACAAGGGTATCCTTTCACTCTTCTGCCCAAATTGCATTATTTTAAGATTCTATTTACTTGTTTTAAAGTAGGGTTTATACCTAAGTTTATATATTCTTGAATCATGTGATTATCATGATATTTAAAGTTTTAAGTATATCAAGAATTGCTTATGTTTATGTTTATAACTTATAAGATTTATATTATGAATGAGATTGCACTAGCTTGACTTGTTATTGTTGAAGTATTTCAAGAATTATATTGATCATGAAGTTTTGGGTATGAATTACCATAAGTGTAAAGCATGAATTTTAAGCCCTAGTTTAAGTGTTGAGATTTCAAGAAGATTATGCTTTTAAGCATTCCATGACAAGCTTATATCAAGATTTAAAGCAAGAATTGATCTTTTGATCCTAAACTAAGATATGGAATCCACAGTTGTTTATTTTGATTGTAGTTTAAAGTAAAGAGAAGCATAATTGGTTTTTATTATATAAACTCTTATGCTATTTTAAGGTGGATTTCTTATAGTATGAGCATATAAGTAATATGGGAGTAGTATTTATCACCGAGTTAGGTACAAGTCCAAGGTCACATGCCTCAGAAATTTATGCCACCATAGGTTTTAATACCCATAGTTGGTAGTATAGTGATTACTCTAGCTTAGGTTTTATTTTGATGATAAGGGTTAAACAACTCTCACCAATGTGGGTAAGACGTTGGACTCCATGATAGCTTACATGGCTTATGTCGGTTAGAAGAACCTCCAAAAAGAGTAAAAGTAAAGCTTTTAGAAACTAAGTGTGTGAATCACATAGTTTATTCAGTATACTTTAGATTCATGGTTTATGATTTTTTAGTTTTCAGTTCTATTCAGTCCCAACACTTAGTATGCATAATTTTAAAGTATATATGTATATAAAGATTCAATTGTTGTTTTACTTGTGCATTCACCCCTATACACTCAGTACATTCCAGAAGTACTAATCCATATATATATATATATATATATATATATCTATGTGCTACATTGTCTTATAATATAGGTGCTAGTGCTCAGTTCTAGCAGTGTGATTGATTACGAGCATCTTTACCTATATCCAAATTCTTGGTGAGTCCTCATAGTTCAAGGGCCCATTCTATTAGTCTTTGATATTGATGAAGTATTTTAGTCATTTGATTTCTATTAAGTTTGGGTCAGCTGGGGCTTGTCGCAGTGTCTCTCTACTTAGAAGTAGAGGCTTATTTGACTGGTTTCTGTTTTAGATTTAAAAGTGATTATTTTCAAGATTTCCAAGTTTAAGACTTCTAGTATGATGTTACTTTAATTTTAGTTAAGATATTAATTCCGTTATCTCAAGATTTCACATGTCATATTTACTTTCGTTATGAGTTCTAAGGTTTTTAGAAGGCTTAAAGGGTTAGCTTAGGACTACTTGTAGTATTGAGCACCGTGTTATGTCCAGGGTGTATTTTTGGGGTATTACAAACTTGGTATCAGAGCCTAAGATTTTAAAGAGTCCCAAGGAGTCAGACAAGCCACGTTGCGTAGAGTCTTGATCATGGATGTGAAGCACGCCATATTTATGAACAAGAGGCTGTGGAATGAGTTAGGAATTATTATTTCTTCCATGATCTATTGTGCTTATAGTTGTCTCTATCTTCTTTAACTCGTGATTTTATGTGATAGAATATACCTTTTTGCTGAGCCAATGCACGAAAAAATAATGACCAACCAGCAATGCAAGGCGACCCTTTGAATGAGAATGTGTTTTATGCTAAATTTTGGGCTGCCTTTCAGGCGTTAGCCTAAGATATGAATGCCAATATTCAGGGCAACCAACAGGTGGCAATCCCACTTCAGTAGAATGGTAATTTAGCTGTAGCCAGGATTCATGACTTTATGAGAATAAATCCACCTGAGTTCTTTGGGTTAAAGGTTGGTGAGGATACACAACTTTTAATTTATAAGGTGAGAAATCTCATGTAGATTATGTATGTTACTGAGAAAGAGAGTGTATAATTAGCATCTTATAGGCTGAAGGATATTGTTTATGATTTGGTTGTTATATGGAAGGAAGGTAGAGGTGAGAATGTCACTTTTATGATTTGGAAGGTATTTCAGGATTCATTTTTGGATAGGTTTATTTTGCATGAGATGAGAGAAGCTAAGGTTGAGGAGTTCATGAACCTGAGGCAAGGCTCGATGATAGTGAAAGAGTACTGCCTTAAGTTCACTTAGTTATCAAAGTATGCTCCCGAGTTGGTAATTGATCTTATATCTAGTATGAGTAAGTTTGTTACTGGAGTATCTGGTTTAGTAGTCAAGGAGTGTAGGACTGCCATGATTATTAAGAATGTTGATATTTCTAGGTTGATGACTTATGCTCAGCAGATTGAGATAGAGAAGTTGAAGGGAAGAGAGAAGGGAAATAAGAAGGCTAGAATCAGACAGTTTGAGTACGGACAACGAAGATCTGGAGGGAGAAATCGTTCATAGTTTTGGGGTCATTTATCTATGCCAGTTCCATCTTTAGCTAGTGCCTCTGCACCCAAAACCAAGCAGGAGCAGTGGGGCAGGACTTTTCTTTTTAGGTCTCAGAATAGTGTGGGTGGAAGGACCAGTTATCCGACTAGTGTAAAGTGTGGTAGAAACCACCCCGGTGAGTGTTTCATGGGAAGAAGGAGTTGTTATGGATGTGGCAAGTTAGGTTACAAAATCAATGACTGTCCGTATGCTAAGTAGGGAAGCAGGGATGTTCATCCCCGACTCAGGATACTAGTGCACCAGCTCCATTAGGTCACCCCATTTCTCTTCAGGGCGCATCATTCAGTATCGGTGGCGGTCAGCGCTAGAATTGGTTTTATACTTTACTATCCTGATAGGAGCAGGAGAGTTCACCAGATGTTGTTAGTAGTATGCTTCGTGCTTTTTATCTTGATATATATATGTTGTTAGACCAAGGATATCTTATATGACTCCATTGGTTGCGGTAAATTTTGGGATAGGTCCCAAAAGTCTCTCCAAGCCCTTCTTAATTTCCAACCCAGTGGGTTAGTTAGTTGTTGCCAGGCGAGTCTATAAGAAGTGTCCTATCACTTCCTACAGAAGATCATACTAGCAGACCTAATATAATTTGAAATGGTAGATTTTGATCTTATTCTAGGCATGGATTGTCTTCATTCATGCTATGCATCAATAGATTGTCGAACCCGTATGGTGAAGTTTCAGTTTCCTGATGAGGCAGTTTTTGAGTGGGTGGTTCTGAATCTCCCAAGAGTCATTTCATATCGTATCTTAAGGCTATAAAGTTAATATCAAAAGGGTACATTTATTATTTAGTTTGAGTCAAAGATACTAAGTCTGAAGCTTCAACAGTTAAGTCAGTCCGCGTAATAAATGAGTTTCCTGAAATTTTTCCAAAGATTTGCCAAGGGTACCTCCTGATAGGGAGATAGCATTCGATATTAACCCTCTTTTTGATACTTATCCCATCTCTATCCCTCCATATCATATGGCTTCGACCGAACTTAAAGAGTTAAAAAAGTAGATTAAGGACCTCTTAGATAAAGGTTTCATAAGGCCCAGAGTTTCTCTTTGGGGCGTTCCAGTCGTATTCGTGCGTAAGAAAGATGGCTCTCTCCGAATGTGCATTGACTACCTCCAGTTGAACAAAGTCACAATCAAGAATAAATAACTCTTCTTAGAATTGATGACTTATTCGACTAACTTCAAGGTGCAAGTTATTTCTCTAAGATATACCTTAGATCCGGCTATCATCCACTTAGAGTAAGGGAATGTAACATTATAAAGACAACCTTCAGAACCCGTTATGGTCACTTTGAAATTCTAGTCATGTCCTTTGGACTAAAAAATGCCCCAACAACCTTTATGGACTTGATGAACAAAGTGTTCAAGAAGTACTTGGACATGTTTGTCATAGTTTTCATTGATTATATTCTTGTCTATTCCTGTAGCGAAGATGATCATGTAGACTATCTCAGAATTTTACTAAAGACTCTTAGAGACCATCAGTTGTTTGCTAAATTCAGTAAGTGTGAGTTTTGGCTAAGATCAGTAGCTTTTCTTGGTCATATTGTTTTCGGTGAGGGCATTAGAGTTGGCCCTCAAAAGACCAAAGTGGTGATAAACTGGCCCAGACCTATCTGTCCGTCAGATATTAGGAGTTTCTTTGGTTTGGATGGCTATTACCATCGATTTGTTGAAGGTTTTTTGTCTATTGCATCCCCCATGTCTAGATTGACTCAGTTCAGTGGTCATATTCCAATGAGAAAAGTTTTTAGAAGTTAAAGACTCGACTCACTTCAACCCCAGTTCTGACGTTACCATATGGAAAATATGGATTCGTTGATTACTGTGATGCTTCTAGGGTTGGTCTGGGTTGTGTTTTGATGCAGAGAGGTAAGGTCATAGACTATGCCTCAAGACAACTTAAAGCTCCTGAAAAGAATTATCCTACCCATGATCTTGAGTTAGTAGCTGTTGTTTTTGCTTTGAATATTTGGAGGCATTATCTGTATGGGGTGCATATTGATGTGTTCATAGATCACAAAAGCTTGCAGTATGTGTTCTCGCAAAAAAGATTTAAATCTTCTTCAAAAAAGGTGAGTTGTTGAAAGATTATGACATGAGTGTTTTGTATCATCTGAGCAAGGCTAATGTACTAGCAGATGCCTTAGTAGACTGTCTATGGGTAGTGTTGCTCATGTTGAGAATAACAAGAAGAAGTTCATTCAGGAGGTTCATCAGTTGGATCGATTAGGTGTTTGGTTGGTTGATTCAGCTGAAGGCGGTGGTTGGGTTTAGAGTAGTTCAGAATCTTTTTTGGTTTTCGAAGTAATGGAGAAGTAAGATAGGGATTCTAGTTTGGCTAAGTTAAAGGAGTTAGTCAGAGATCAAAAAGTAAAGGTTTTCTCCTAAGGGGAAAATGGTGTGTTGTGATACTAGGGTAGACTGTGTGTGCCGTGTGTTGATGGTTTGAGGCAATGGATTTTGGTAGAAGTGCACAGTGCACATTACTCTATTCACCCAGGAGTCACCAAGATATACCACAATTTGCAGGAAATCTATTGTGGAGTGGCATGAAGAGGGATATTGCAGAGTTAGGGATATTATAGAGTTTGTAGCTAAATGTACCAATTGTCAGCAAGTTAAGGTTGAGCACCAAAGGCCTAGTGGCACTATGTAGGAGTCCAATATTCCTACATGGAAGTGGGAAGAGGTGAACATGGATTTTGTAACAGAATTGCCCCGTTTGCATCGTCAGTATGATTCGATTTGGGTTATTATAGATAGAATGACCAAATCAACTTATTTCTTGCTAGTCCATACTTCCTATTCAGCCGAGTATTATGCCAAGCTCTATATTAGAAAGTCATTTAGATTACATAGAGTCCTGTTGTCTATCATTTCCAATAGAGGTACTCAGTTTACCTCGCTTTTGGAAAGCCTTTCAGAAGGGTCTTGGTACCCAAGTTCATCTCAGTATAGATTTTTATCCTTAGATAGATGGTCAGGAAGAGAGAACCATTCAGACCCTATAGGACATATTGAGAGCATATGTTATTGACTTCAAGGGTAGTTAGGGTGATCACTTGCTGTTGATTGAGTTTGCCAACAATAACAGTTATCACTCCAGTATCCAGACAGCTCTATTTGATGTACTCTATAAGAGGAGATATTGATCTCCCATTGGTTGGTTTAAGGTAGGTAAGACTGCATTGATAGGACCAGATGTGGTGTTTGAAGCTATGAAAAAAGTTAAGTTAATTTGAGAGAGGTTAAAAATAGCCCAGAGTCGTTAGAAATCCTATGCAGATGTAAGGATAAGAGATCTAGAGTTTGAGGTTGGCGATAGGGTTTATTTGAATATATTCCATGAAGGGAGTGAAGAGATTTGACAAGAAGAGAAAACTTAGTCCCCGATATATAGGTCCTTACAGAATCTTGAGTCATTTTGGGAAGGTAGCACATGAACTTGAATTGCCTGCAGATTTAGCATAAGTGTATCCAGTGTTTCGTGTCTCCTAATTAAAGAAGTGTATTGGTGACCCAGCTGTGGTATTTCCTTTAGAAAGTATGGATGTTCCAGATAGCTTTTCCTACGAAGAAATCCCCAGTTGAGATCCTTGATCGCCAGAATCGAAGACTAAGGAACAAAGAAGTTCCCTTGGTCAAAGTTCTTTAGCGGAATCAGTCCGTTGAGGGAGCCACTTGGGATGCAGAAAAAGATATGCGAACCAAGTACCCTCATATTTTCTCCGCAAGTTTAGATTCAGCCTAAGATAATAGCTTTCCTTAGATTATCTCTTTTCCGTTCTCAGTTCCAAGTTTATATAATCATCCTTCATGTCATTTCATACATTCACGAGTCACATCATTCTTGTAATCATGTTTCCAGTTATGCAAGTTAAGTATATAATTTTAGTCCCTCGGTATTCTCAACTTAATCAATCTCATTTGAGGATTAATTTTCCTAAGGAGAGATATTGTAATACCCCTCATTAAGCTTAGCTTAGTTAAGCTTCTAGTGCTTAGGTAAGAGGCTTGAAGCATGGAAATTTAACTAAGTGTTTAATACTTAGTCTTATTTTTGAAATCTTAATTTTGAGGATTTAAGTTGACCTTCAGGACTCCGAGGCGATGATTTTTGAGTTGATTCATGTTCGGGGGTGTAAGGTGCGTGTCTCGGGGAAGTTTTGAACTTTTCAAACAAAGATTGGGTCGTGTTTGGATTTTGATTCCAGCAGCTCATCGCGATTGCATCACGTCGCGCCCTATATAGCAATGAGCATGTCATCTCATTGTGGTGCACTTCCAACGACATTCTAATTACAAGTTTAATCTTTTGAGGGGCAGTTAGCTCATTTCCCACCTACTTAATTCGTAAAAACATAAGATCAAATGTCGGTTAAGGCATTATTTGCACATTCTCTTTCAATTTTTTTGCTAAGAATCCCTAACCTCCTCTCAAGAACACCAAAACTCCACTACTTTCTCTTTAAGATAAGCAAGAATTTAAGTTTCCTAATCAAAGAATTCAAGAAAAGCTTTCAAAATAATATTCAATGATTTCAAAGTCAAAGTTTATCCATCAAATAAAGCCTATTAAGGTATGTGGGGTTATGAACAAGGGTATCCTCTCACCTTTGTGCTCAAATTGCCCGATTTAAAGATTCTATTTACTTGTTTCGAAGTAAGGTTTATGCCCAAGTTTATATATTCTTGAAATATGTGATTATCATGAAATTTAAAGCTTTAAGTATATCAAGAAGTGCTTATGTTTATGTTTTTAACTTACAAGATTTATATTATGAATGAGATTTCACTATCTTGCCTTGTTATTATTGAAGTATTTCAAGATTATATTGTGCATGAAGTTTTGGGTTTGAATTGCCATGAGTTTAAAGCATGAATTTTAAGCCCTAAGTTTAAGCGTTGAGATTTCAAGAAGATTATGCTTTTAAGCTTTCTATGGCAATCTTATATCAAGATTTAAAGCAAGAATTGGTCTTTTGATCCTAAGCTAAGATATGGAATCCACAGTTGTTCATTTTGATTATAGTTTAAAGTAAAGAGAAGCTTAATTGGGTTTCATTATATAAACTCTAATGCTATTTTAAGGTAGATTTCGTACAGTATGAGCATATAGGTAATATGGGAGTAGTAGTTAGCACCGAGTTGGGTATGAGTCCAAGGTCACATGCCTCAGAACTACATGTTACTTTAGGTTTTAATACCCATAGTGGGTTCAGTATAGTGATCACTCTAGCTTAAGTTCTATTTCGATGGCAAGGGCAGAGCAACTCTCTCCAACGTAGGTAAGACGTTGGACTCCATGATATCTCACATGGTTTATATCAGTTAGAAGAACCTCCCAAACGAAAGAGTAAAATTAAAGCTTTTAGAAACTAAGTGTGTGACTCACAAAGTTTATTTAGTATGCATTATGATTCATGGTTTATGGTTTTTCAGTTCTATTCAATCCCAAGGTGAGTCATTTACACTTAGGATGCATCATTTAAAGTATATATATATATAAAGATTCAATTATTTTTTTACTTTTGCATTCACCCTTACATACTCAGTATATTCTAAAAGTACTGATCCACATATATGTCTGTGGGCTACATTGTCTTATAATGTAGGTCCTAGTGCTCAATTCCAGCAGTGTGATTGATTATGAGAATCTCCACCTACATCCAGATTCTTGGTGAGTCCTCATAGTTTAAGGGCCCATTCTATCAGACTTTGATATTGATGAAGTATTTTAGTCATTTGATTTCTGTTAAGTTTGGGTCAGCTAGAGCTTATCCCAGCGGCTCTTGAGTTAGAAGTAGAGGCTTGTTCGACTGGTTTCTATTTTAGATTTAAAAGTGATTGTTTCAAAATTTCCAAGTTTACGACTTCCAGTATGATGTTACTTTAATTTCAGTTAAGATATTAATTCCGTTATCTCAAGATTTTGCATGTCAAGTTTACTTTTGTTATGAGTTCCAAAGTTTTTAGAAGGCTTAAAGGGTTAACTTAGGACTACTTGTAGTCTTGAGAACCGTATGACATGTAGGGTGTATTTCTGGGGCGTTATAGTTATATTTCTTCAGTATTTCTTTGATGTACTTCTCTAACAAATCATTGTCCCTTGAGAAGTTTGTTTAATCTACAGCCCTAGGAAGAATCTCAACTCACCCATCATACTCATTTCAACTTCACTCCTCATTAGCTTTGCATACTCTTCACGCAGGGATTCAGAAGTAGCTCCAAAGATTATGTCATCAACACATATCTGAACAATCAGTTAGCTACTACCTATGGTCTTTAAGAATAGAGAATTATCTATTTTCCCTCTTTTGAATCCATTTTCTAGGAGAAACCTTGGGATTCACTCATACCAGGCCCTTAGTTCTTGCTTCAATTTAAGCACATAATGAGGACAATCTATATCTTCAAAACCTGGTGGTTGTTCATAGACTTCTTCCTTCAGGTTTCCATTCAGAAAAGTACTTTTGACATCTATTTGAAGTAGTTTGAATCCCATAAATGCAACCAATGCAATAAGAACTCTGATTGCCTCTATTCTTGCTACAGAGGCAAAAGTCTCATCATAGTCAATCCCTTCTTCCTGATTATAACCTTGAACAACCAACCTTTTTTTGTTTCTGTTAATAGTTCCATTCTCATCTTTCTTATTTTTGTACACCCATTTGGTCCCAATAATTATTTTTTCAACAGGCCTAGGGACCAGATGCCAAACTTTGCTTCTTTCAAATTACTAAAGTTCTTCCTGCATTGCATTGATCTAATTAGCATCTTTTAGAGATTCTTTCACATTCGTAGACTCAATTTGGGATAAAAAGGCTGAAAATACCATAATGTTTCTGGCTTTAGCCCTTGTTTGGACTCCTGTTTCCAAAGGTGTAGTCATATTCTCAAGGGGATGAGAGGATTTATTCCTCCAATTTTGCTTTCTGAGATTGATTCCACTGGGACCAGGTCCCTATGAATTCTGACTAGTTTCTTCTGGTTGTTCTTCTACTGGAGCTGGGATCTATGACAGAGATCCTGGATCACCATCACTTTTATCATTCTCATCTGCATCATTTATCCCTTGATTATCATCTTCAGCAATATCATCCCTTTAAATAGAATGAGTTCTTTAACTTCTGAATCTTCACCATCACATGAGTTTATTTGATTCCTGACTCATCAAAGATCACATGAACTCTTTATTCAACACACAGAGTTATTTTATTGAAAACTCTGTGAGCCTTGCTTGTTGAGGAATAGCCTACAAACATTACTTCATTACTTTTGGGGTTAAACTTTCCCATTTATTTTTTGCCATTGTTCAGCACAAAGCACTTGCACCCAAATGGTATAAAGTAGTCTAGATTGGGCTTTCCATTGAATACTTGCTCATATGGAGTCTTATTCAGAAGTGATCTAAGCACCTATGAGTCACATAACAAGCAGTATTTACTGCTTCATCCCAAAAACTCTTTGGAAGACCACTATCAATCAACATGGTTATAGCAATCTCTATTAGTGTTTTTTTATTCCTTTCAACAACTCCATTTTGCGATGGAGTTCTAGGAGCAGAGAAGTTGTGACTTATTCCATGCTCAAAACAAAAGTCTACAACTTAAGAATTCTAAAAATCAGTTCCATAGTCGAATCAAATTCAACAATTTTGTAATTAGATTAATTTGAATTTGCTTGGTAAAAGCTACCAAAACCTCATATGCTTCACCCTTGGTTCTTATAAACATTGTCAAGGTGAACCTGGAGTAGTCATCTACAATAACAAACACATATTTCTTCCCTCATCTACTTTGGACTTTAATAGGTGCACATAAATCCATGTGCAGCATCTCAAGGGGCCTGGAAATGCTCACTTGCTTTTTCAATTTGAAGGAAGATCTGGTCTATTTACCTTTAACACAGGCATCACAAACTTTGTTATCTAGAAATTTCAGGTTTGACATGCCATAGACCAAGTCCTTTGAAATCAACTTATTCAGCAAGAAGGAACTTACATGACCCAACCTTTTGTGCCATAAGTCAACATCTTCACTTTGAACACTTATGCAAGTTAATTCCCCATCAACCATAACTCTAAATCATCTACATTCATATTTTTGACCCTTTTGGATTTGACAAAAATTCTTCCAAATTTTATGTTTGATACAGTACATCCATCAGATGAGAATTTTACCTCATTTCCTATGTCACAGATTTGAGATACACTTAGAAGACTGTACTTAAGGCCATTCACATAATACACATCTTCTATTTCATGATGAGGTATTTTTTCAATACTTCCAACACCTTAGATATAACCCTTTTTATCATTTCCAAAAGACATACCTCCCCTTTGAAGTGTCTTGAGGGAGAGAAAACAATTAATCTTTCTAATATGCCTTGAACAACGACTATCCATTAACCAATTTTGGCTGCAATCCCCTTTTCTACCCCATTTTCTTCTTTAACATCAGTAGTTGCAATAAGGGAAAACAAGGAACCAGAGGTGATTTTCCTATTATCCATTTTCAGCATGAAACCATCTCCATACTCTTTATCTTTCTCAGATTTACTGAAGGATTCTTCCCATGTATCCAAGACCTGCTTCACTATAAAGCTTGTTGGATCCTTTTTTTTGACTTTTCAGGAGTCTAATCCTTCTTTTTTATCTTTTTCACCTCCAATTGTAAGAAATTTTTGACGGTCCATCTTGTGCATTGGGAAGTCCTTAATGAAATCTTCAAAACTACCACCTTTGTGACAAACTTCAATTTTGCCACCCCTTTTTCTAAGATGACCACTTTTCTTCATTACTTTAACAATCCTTGTTGCTAGGAGGGCAATATTAGTGTATTACTCACTTGAGTCAGACTCTAAAGCCTTCAATGTGAGGGATCTCTTCCTTTATGCTTCCTTTCTCTCCACCCCTTGTTCAGTGATATGATAACGCTCAATCTACAGCTCTCGTGGGAGTGTAAAGCGGTCGTTAGCAAATATAGAACCCAACCTGGGTTGGGTATCGATCCCACAGAGAATAGCTTGGCCAACAAGCAAGAGAAATTACTAGACTTTTAGTGCAAGTCTCGTAGGAAAGGGGGGATTGTAGTATGTAACCAAAACAAGAATGTAAGAACTGAAAATAGCAAAATAAAGAGAGATTGTCACGTGTGTTGTAAACAATGAGAATTGAGGCGTTGGGGTTATGTCCACCTTCTGAGGTATACGTCTCTATTGGCTATGAGTGTGTAGAGTCTTGACATGTAATTGCTTATAGAGAATTGTAGTCGATGGTAAATCCAAGCGTCTCTCGACCTAAACAAGGACTATTTCACTTTAACTCTCTCGAGCTTAAAGCGTGACTAACGGTACGAATTCTCCAAGAAGTTAGTCCAGGTACGGCACTAGCTTTTTAATAGGAAAGGGTGTCCTACTACCTTGACATTATCTCTTTTCCAGACAAATAACTTTTCTCTCGAACAAGTCAGATGTTAGACTGGCGTTGGTCTATGCGTCTTCTTTTCTAGACAAATAACCTTTCTCTCGAACAGGTTAGATGTTAGAATGGCGTGTTCTTGTGTTTGAACCGCAAAGAATGTAGATTTAAGATGAAGAGAATAATGATATAAGCAATATACTTGTCTTGAACTCACAAACTCATAGCTATAGATAGTAACTCATTCGGCTTCCATAACCCCAACTAAGAGATTTAGTTACCCATGAATGCGAAGGATATCACGTTTTGCATGGTGGATGGCGTGAATAGTAGGTGTTTGGCGTGTGGTTTTAGTGATTCCGTAGCAAGTAACGATTCTCTTGTTGTGGAATTTAAGAGTAGAAGAATGAAGAATTGAGAATGGGTTGTAGGAAGATGTCTTAATTGTAAGGAGATGAATGAATTGTCAGAATGTCTCCTCCCTCTTTTCTCCAAAATCTCTAACATGATAGGGTATTTATAATACTCCTATCCTACTCCTACTAAACTAATAAAATAAATAACCAAATCCTAATATACTAATGAAATCCTTGACCCAATTGTACTAGGGTAAGGTTACAAAATTATAATCCAAATAGAATGATGAAACACATAACCTAATTGCACTAGGTTAATGTATTATGGCAAAAATCCAGCTTTGTGTCTGTAAGTCCCAAAGTCTTCAGAAATGCTGTTTTAGCCCGGGACAGATTTTCCATGCAGCAGATTTAGTCCTTTATGCGTCCAGCTCCTTTCCATCTCGTTTGTGAGCTTTCTTTTGCGTCAAGTAAGCCATAAATTGCTGTATTTTGCATCATTTATACCTGAAACTTTCCTAATCACATTTGTTAGCTCATTTACAGGAAAAAGGACTAAAAGTGTACGAAATAGATAATTAGTTCTCGAAACTAGGCTAAAATATGGGCAAAATATATTGATATAGGCGCGTAATTTCGCCTATCATCATGATATCATTTGTTTTTGTTTCCTAAGATTTTGGAATAACTCCCATAATTGTTCTCACTTTCTTGTATAAGGTGAACCTTTTCTCTATTTCCTAGTAAGTAAAGCAACCATAATAACCAAAAGACTCTAGGTGTGAACCTTTAGAGTGAACTATCTCGGATACTAATTTTTGAAATATTAAGGTTTGCACCACACTATGAGGGACTTAGTCCCTCAAAGTCAGTCGAAGGCAATAAATCAGTAAAGCATTAAGGAAGGTAAAACTTTGTTGAAAATAAAGGAACACACTAATTTAACATGGAAACCCCTTTACTCAAGGAAGGAAAAACCATGGCTTGCCCTCGCAAGCTCTCACAAATCTACTATAATCAATCTCTTGATTACAGACTCAATTTTGAACCTAACTCTAGGTTCCTCCTACTTGTAATAACTTTACTACAAGCCTAACTTGACAACTCTGCCAAGACTCTCTCAATACTAATTAACTCTAACCAGTATCAAGCATAGGTAACTCTTCTAAGCACTCTTAAAGACATAAAAGCATTACTCTTATAGAATGAGTAATTCAATTACAAACCATGATTAAACTCAATAATGTTTCCACTATCAATACACAAGGACTATGAACTTGAGCTAAAATTAAGTTTTATCCTTTTTCTCTCTTCACTCTTTTGAATTTGCAAAGACTACTAATTGAGATGTATCCTTTGCCTTTTATAGTAGAGTGATGATTAGGGTTGAAATACAATTGGACAATGTGTCCAAAGTAGTACAAGAAACACCTGTGCAGTTTGTTACACTAAATGACAAAACTATGCAGGCGTGTGCTAGGTATACTTAAGCCTTGAAGATCTAGGGACCTGGTCCCTTATTATCAGCTTCTCATTATCAAAACAAAATATAGCAAATTTGAAAACCAATCTATGTCTACCAAGATATTTCAAAACCATTTTATTATATTTAACCTTTATATGCAATGCAATGTTTCAAAAACAAGTTAAATCATGCATACCTCTATGTCCCGAAAACCAAATTACAAAATAGGTTGAGGTTAATACCATATCAAAACAAAAAATCCATAAATTTATGGAAACCCATGTTTCCCATTCCAAATCATACCATATTTCCCCAATTCAAACCTAAACCATTAATTAAAGTAAGAACAATGCATTCAAAAACCATATAGAAATAGTCCAAGTGATTACCATTAAAACCCCTTAACCCAAATCTCAATCCAATAATTAAACCACATAATTATTAAATCAATTCATGCCATAATGAAAAATAATGGTTTAGGGTAGAGAGATATGCCTGAAACACCAAGAATTTTGGAGAAAACACTTAGTGAAGCTTAGATGATTAATCCTTTGAAACCCTAGCTTTCTCTTGACTTTAGAAATTTGAGGAAACACCTTGGGTTTTGATCCTTAGAATTTTTTTGGATTTTTGGGTTCTGGAAAGCATATGACTGGTGGGTACCAATCGTATAATGGGCTATGGGTGGTATGGCTTAGTTGTATGCTGACCAGTGTTGATTGGTGGGATTGGATTAGTTTCTGAAATGGGTACGACTTGGGTTGGTACGAGTCTTATGGTTGGATACGGGTCATTTGGTTTGGGTTTTTCCTTTACTTGATTTGAGACTTAGTAAAATAACTTAGATCTGAGTATGAGTGGCTCACCATGAGCCGTAAGCCAGGGTACGAGTTGTACCACGGACTCATATAGTGGACAGTGTTCAAACCTCTTGCAATTCTATTCTGCAAAGGGTACAGGTCATGGGTACTAGTCGTATACTTGGGTACAAATTGGCTAGGGTAAGTTATATGGTGGATAGTGTTGGGTCCAAAGAGGAGGCTTAGGATACGAATGGTGGGTACCACTCGTATGGAAGGGTACGACTGGTATAGTGAGTCACACCAATATGCGAGATTTTTATAGAATTTAAGTAGGGGTAATCTAGATATTTCTCCACTTGACCTATTAAGATACCAAGACTTCTAAACAACTTTGGAAGTTATTTACCCTATTATTCTATCACTAAACACTTAGAAAACTCTCTTAAACACTCTACAATTCTCTCTAAGACTCTCGGGTAAAGAAAGACTAGGGTTTTACTAAGATGGTAATTTTGGGACTTGTGTTGGTGATTTATATCCATCATCTTCTCAATTTAAGGTGAGATACTTCTCCCTCATTGTTAGTTCTAACTAAAGTCATGATTTATACAATGTTTTCATGGCATAATTATTGTATGGTTTTGGGGTTTTCAAATATATGTTGGGGTTTTGGTATTAAATGTTTGGTTATGGTTTTCCCATGTTTTAATTATGTTTTCACATGCTTTAATGGTGTCTTGGACTATTGATTGCAGGGGAATGGTTAATTGATATTTGGAATTGGATTTGGGAATACTATGCCCCTAATATGTTTGATAAAATGCCTATGATAATGCTTTTACTATATCATGGAACTTTTATTAGAACTATTGCATGGTATGGTTTGGTAATGGAACCCTAAATAGTATAAATTGTATAAATAGTTTAAATATTTTGGAAAGGTTAATTGGCAAAGGTCTTGGAGGTCATGGTTAGGGTTAATTAGACATCCTTGTGGGGTACAATGGAATCCCCCAAGTAAAATTGTTAATGAACAACTTGTGGGGTACATGGGATTCCCCCAAGCAACTTAATAATGGGAAACTTGTGGGGTACATGGGATTCCCCAAAGTTAACTTGATAATGAAATCAATGGGTACATGGGAATCCTTCTACAAAAAGGTTGTCTAAGGACATTGTTTGCAAACTATAGTCGGTATGACAATAACACTACTCATTGCCTTGGTTAATAATAATGGTATAATAGTTTGGTTGGATGGAAATGGTTTTAATTGGGAAATAAATATGGGATGTGATAGCTAATCTTGAAGGTGCAAGTATATTAGACGGACACCAAAAACTCATATTTCAGATATGAGAGGTTGATCATGGCATCCATTTATGATACTAAGAGGTACATAGGAATCCTCTAAGTACATTGTACATATGTATCATGAAGAGTGAGGGTACTTGGGAATTCGCTACTCTTATGGTATCTACAATTGGTGTGGCTACATGCACTGGGGCTCATTAAGGGTTTTACACTGGAGCCATATAGCCCATGGGAGGTTTTAAGATGGTTAAGATACACATACCTAGGTTAATGGTTTAAAATAAATGCTAAACCCATTTTCTTTTCTCGGCATAATTATATATATATATGTATGATTTGTATGCATATGATTGGTTTACTTGGTTTTACTGGTTGGCATTTTATCCCTATCTTGAGTATTGATAGTGTTCACCCACTAACCCATCCTTGGGTGGTTGTATCCCTATGCAATACAAGAACCAACCATTCTACTCCTCTTGCTTAGTGCTTGGATTCAGGATCAACTCGATCGATTGAAGAGGTGAGCTTTCATGTTCTGGAAGGCTCTATTTTATGTTCATGGATGTTTTTACTTATTTTGTATATTTTATGGATATTGGTTTTGGCTATGGTCGGGGGCATGTCCCAATTGGATATTGGTTTTCTTTTGGTTAAAGGCTTTTATGTAACTACCATGGGTTGGAATGGGTAGGATCGGTATTGGTGTCAGCCTTAGTATTGGCATTGGTTTTGGGGATGATACCACTGGACTAAATTTCTCATAGTTCTATATTTTTATGTTATTTTATGGAACTTGGGTTGGTTATTATTTGGTTATGGCTTATGGTTTGGTTTGGTTATGGTTATCAATTAGGTTTGGGACTGTTGGACTCGTTTGGGTTGGTCTCGATAATAGAAATATCCCATTGTTGGGATTTTGATGATTATATGATAACTTGTTATATGTTTGGAATTCATCCAACTTAGGGTATATGTTGGATAGTTGGGTTGGATGTCGGGGATAGTCTCTGATCCAGGTTGGACTTGAGATGCCCATTACAACAAGGCCCCTGATCGGGTCATGTCAAGTTGGTATCAGAGCTTTAGGTTCATGTTCAATTGGGAGTCCACAAAGTCGTGTTGAGTAGAGTCTCTTTTAAGGGTGTGTAGTTTTCCACACTCATAAGGGAGAGGCTACAAGGTATTTAGGAATGTTTCTCATTCTTGGTATTCTATTTTCAAGCTAGAAGGTCTAAGGTCCTTTCTAATCCTGGTTTGTTTGCTTTTTAGATCATGCCTCGACGATATGAGATACAAGGTAACTCTTCTTTCCTAGCTGGGGATAGTATTGATGAGACTCATTTTACTTAGGGGATCCGTACTCAATCTAGGGGTCTACTCCCTGATATTTATGGAGTTCCAATAGTTGTTACTAGTCCTCTTTAGGGTGAGGTGACTAATGCATAATTTTGTCAATCGATTCATGTTATTACACAGTTGGTTATCGCTCAGGCTGAGCGGAATACTTCTGGTGTTTCAACTATGGAGGCTACAAGGGTTGGCCAGTTTATGAAGATGAATCCTCTTGCTTTTACTGGTGTGAAGGTGGAGTAGGATTCTCAGTATTTCTTGGATAAAATAGAGAAAATCTTTAGAGTAATATAGGCCACGAATGTAGAAGGGTGAGTTTTGCAGCATATCAGCTTAAGGATATGGCGTACCTATTGTACGAGAAATAAGATGAAGTAAAGGGTGATGTTGAGGATTATTTTTGTGGGAGACTTTATCCAATGCTTTTCTGGACCATTTCTTTCCTTAGGAGCTGAGAAAAGCGAAAGAGGAGGTTTTTGTTAATCTAAAGTAGGGAAAAATTTTGGTCAAGGAATATGCCTTGAAGTTTCATTAGTTGTCATGGTATGCTTCGGATATGGCAGATGATATGAGGGCCAAGATGAAGAAGTTTTCCTCAGGTTTGTCTCAGGAATTGATCCTTGAAAGCAATACTGCATTGCTAATCAAGGATATGGATATTTCCAGGTTGGTTGTTCATATGCAATAGATGGAGAAAGAAAAGAGAAAATATGATGAGTTTGAGGAAAGATAGGTAAGAAGTTTAGGTCATCTAAATAGGGTAGTGCTTAACAGCAACGTGATCGAGATGGTGATAAGTGGCCAAAGAAGAAGTAGGGGATTTTTGGTTCATTCTCTATAACTAATTCTACTTACTCGAAGCCTTCGGGTAATAATCATCAGCAGGGTGTGATAACTTTAGGTAACAGGGTGCTAAATCTTAGGAAATCAGGGCACAGTTGGCTTCTCCATGCTCTCTTTGTCGGTTCTGTGGTAGGCTGTATAGGGGATTCTATGATGAGGGAAGGTAAAAGTGTTTCAAATATGGTCAGCCAGGCCATATACTTAGAAACTGTCCAATTAGTAAGGGTGCTTCGGGAGCGATTAAGGTTTTGATTGCTTCATCTTTTGCTCCTGCACCAAAGGGTGCTACTTCTGCATCTGTTTCTACTTCTGGTACTGGTGCTGGTCAGAATAAGTTGTATTTCCTTGCTAGTCTATAGAAATCTAAGGCATCTCCTAATGTCGTGACTGGTACGTTACAACTCTTTCCTTGTGATATGTATTTCTTGCTTGATTTGAGGTCCACTCTTTATTATGTGACCCTATATATGGCTATACATTTTGGTTTTGATCTCGAGGTTATTTTGGATTCTTTTTTGTTTCTACCCTAGTAGGTGACTTTGTTGTTGCTAAAAGGATCTATTAGAGGTGTGTGGTATCTGTTGATAGTAGGCAGACTTTGGTGGATTTGTTTGAACTTAATATTATGGATTTTGATGTTATTTTGGGGATGGTTTAGTTAAACTCTTGTTACACATCCTTAGATTGTCGGACCCATAAGGTTGTCTTTAGGTTCCCCCAAGAATCAGTTATTGAGTAGGAGGGTGGTTGCCTAACTCCTAGGGGAAGGTGTATTTCTTATCTTAGAGCTCAGATATTAATCTCTAAAGGGTGTCTCTATCATTTGGTCTGGGTTAAAGATTCTAACTCGAAAGGTCCTTCTTTTTATTCGATCCCGGTGGTAAATGAGTTTCCTGAGGTCTTTCTGGATGATCTTCTTGGTGTTCCTCCGAATTGAAAGATTGAGTTTTTTATTGATTTGTTTCTGGACACTCGTCCAATATCTATTCCTCCTTATAAAATGGCTCCAGTGGAGTTAAGGGAACTCAAGGATCCTCTAGATAAGGGTTTCGTCCATCCTAGTGTGTCACTGTGGGTTGTACCAGTTTTATTCATACGCAAGAAGGATGGTTCCTTTTAGATGTGCATTAACAATAGGTAGCTGAATAAGGTGATGGTTAAGAACAAATATCCTCTTCTAAGGATAGATTACTTGTTTGATAAGTTGCAAAATACTAAGTTCTTTTCTAAGATAGATCTTCGATCTAGGTATCATCAGCTTAAGATTAGGGAGGTGGATATCCCTAAGATGGAGTTTCGAACTCGGTATGGGCACTTTGAGTTCTTGGTGATGTCATTTGGGTTGAATAATGCCCCGATGATATTTATGAATTGATGAATAGAGTTTTTAGGCAATTTTTAGATCTTTTTGTAATTGTGTCATTGATGACATCCTGGTATATTCTCAGAGTGAGGTGGATTTTGCTAATCACCTTCGTATGGTGTTGTAGACCTTAAAGAAATAACAGTTGCATGCCAAGTTCTCCAACTATGAGTTTTGGTTGAATGCTATAACTTTTCTTGGTCATATTAATTCTAATGAGTGGATTATGGTGGATCTATAAAAGGTGGTTTTGGTTAAAAGGTGGCCTAAACCCACGATTCCAACCGACATTAGGAGTTTTTTGGGTTTGGCTGGGTATTATAGGTGGTTTGTGGAGGATTTTTCTTCTATAGTTGCAGGATTATGCAAGGTTGTATCTTTATGAGATTGTGCAGCTGCATGTGGTACCTATTTCAATTATTTCTAATCGTGGAATGTAATTTTTATCTTACTTCTGGTGGTCTTTTCAGAAGGGTTTCGGGACTAAGGTGAGTCTGAGTACTGCTTTTTATCTATTGATGGATGGGCAAGAAGAAAGGACTGATTAAACATTTGAGGACATGCTTCGTGTGTGTATGATTGATTATGGTGGTAGCTGGGTTGAGCATCTACCTTTGGTAGAATTTGCTTAGAAAAATAGTTGCCATTCTAGTATTGGAATGGGCCCTTTTGAGGTGTTGTATAGTAGGAGGTGTAGGTATCCTATTGGGTGGTTTAAGCTTGGTGAAGTGGATATGTTTGGGTCTAGATTTGGTTTATTAGGCTATGGAAAAGTTAAAGGTGATCCGAGATAGGCTTAAGGCTGCCTAAAGTTGCCAAAAGTCTTATGCAGATGTAAGATGTAGAGACTTAGAGTTTGAGGTTGGAGATAGGTTGTTCCTAAGGGTATCTCCCATGAAGGAAGTAATGCGTTTTGGTGAAAAGAAAAAGCTTAGTCCCCAGTATATTGGTCCTTATGTGGTTTTGTGGAGGGTGGGTAATGTGGCGTATAGATTGGAGTTATCTAGTTTGAGCTCCATTTACCCAATATTTCATGTATCTATGTTGAGGAAGTGTCTTGACGATTCTTCTTTAGTGGTTCCTTTGGAAAGTTAGGGTATCTCAGATTTTCTGTCTTATGAAGAAGTCCCAGTTGAAATCTTGGATTGACAGGTTTGTCGATTACGGACCAAGAATATAGCCTCGGTTAAGGTTATATAGTGGAACCATAAGGTGGAAGAGGCTACATGGAAAGAAGAAGCTGACATGAAGTCCAAATATCCGCATTTATTTTTGCTCTGGATATTTTTATGGAAAGTATGTGTACTTGATATATATTTTATAATGCAAATGACTCTACTTGATTTCTTTGCATCCTTGTTGAAGGTAACAGTAGATGCATCTAAGGGGTGTAAATCGTGCTTGTACCTACCTTGTCCGTCAATCGGGAACGAATGATCCTAGAAGGGGAAACTGAAACACCCTAGGTTTTGGTCCTTAGAAAATTTTCTAGATTTCTGGGTTCTGGACAACATACGACTGGTGGGTACCAGTCATATAATAGGGTACAAGTGGTATGCCTTAGTCGTATGCTTACCAGTATTGGTTGGTGGGATTAGAATGGGTACGGCTTGGGTTGGTATGAGTCGTATGGTTAGATACGGGTCATTTGGTTTGGGTTTTTCCTTCACTTTATCTGAGATTTAGTAAAATAACTTTGATCTGAGTACAAGTGGTTCACCATGAGCCATAAGCCAGGGTACGAGTCATACCATTGACTCGTATAGTGGATAATGTTCAAACCTCTTAAGATTCTATTCTGCCAGGGGTACGGGTCAAGGGTACTAGTCGTATGCTTGGGCACGACTTGGTTTGGGTAAGTCATATGGTGGACAGTGTTTGGTCCAAAGGTGAGGCTCAGGGTACGAGTGATGGGTACCATTCGTATGGAAGGGTATTACTTTCATGGTGAGTCATACCCATATGTGGGCTTTTTATTGTAAGACCCCACAAAATCCTAAGCTTAATTCAGTCCTTTAAAGCTTGTTAAGGGGTCCCAGACATAGAAAGTTTTAGCTAAGTATTCATACTCAGAGTTATTTTAGCCTTCATAGTTGGCGATCTTATTGGGCGATCCATACAACCTTTAAATATCGATTTTTGGGTTGATCCATGATCAGGAATGTTAGTAGGCGTCCCCGAACAAGTTTTGGATTTTTCAAACCTCACTTGAGGCATGTTTGGAAGTCCAAACCAGTGGGTAAACGCGATCTCAATGCGTTGCGTCGCCTATCGCGTTAGTAAATGTTTTCCCCAGCTCCCAGTGTCAAATTCCAGTGAGCCGAGGCAAACTCAGTGCGGTGCGGCGGCCATAGCGTCGACCTCATCGATGCGGCGTGCCGGCCTGCGCGTAACTGGGTACGGTTTCTGCTCATTAAAATCCGCGTCCTGAGGGGTAATTAGGTCATTTTTCCACCCCTATTCAGCCCCAAAAACATGAAATTAATCATTCCTAGGGCAAAACATTCATTATTTCTCTAAAATTACTCAAGAGCAAACCCTAGGAAATCTACTTTCAAGGCTCAATCTTCAAGAACACTCCATCAGTCTTCATTAATTCAAGTACCAAAGGTATGTGAAGTGTTCATCCAAGGGTTCCTTTCACCCTTGGAGTCCAAGAAACTCTTTTAAACTTCAAGTAGATTGATTTCATGATTTCCATGATTGGATTTAAGTGTTTTCATGATTATAATGTTAATTGGGTTTCTAATTCATGGTTTATTACAAGATTCATGTGTAATTGATTATCATGTGTGTAGTATCATGTGAATTCATGTTAAACCCATTGAATTTATGAATTTGTGAATTTATGTTATGATGCCTACATGTTGTTTTAGTATCATGTGCATAGTTGTGCTCCCCAAGTGTTTGTTGATAAAATGCACATGTGAATTAAATGGGGAAAAATCATGACATGCTAGTATATGTGTAAACTTATGCCTTACAAGTGTTTGATAAAATATCCCTACGGATGAGTTATGAACACGTGCACAGTGTTATGCTTTTCAAGTTTACTCTATGCTTTACTTATCATGCTATCGAGTCCTGGGGGTATTCATTACCTAAAAATTTAGTTTTTTACCTAGAGCTATAGAACAATCTTAGTAGTGTTATAAATAGTAGTACTCAGTAATTAGTCACAATCTCAGTTCAATATTCAGTTCAGCACTCAGTGAGCTCAGTCAGTTAACCAGATTCAGTAGTACTCCGTTAGTTAGCGAAACCTAGTGAACTCAGTTCACTTAGACAGTACGATCAGTAATAGTTTAGTCAAGCCTAGTATGGACTAGAAATCAGTTCAGTGTTTATTTAGTTGAGAGTAGGATTCAACACCAAGGGAACCCAGGGATGGGGGCATTCCTGCTAGCATTGGGTTTGACCCTTAGTAGCAATCCCTGCGTTACAGAACTACGTAGCCAGTGTAGGTTGAGATATCTTCCTGCCAGACTAGGATTGATACATCTCATATGAGTTTTCTTGCCAGCGAGGGTCGATGAAAGAACTTTCTGGCAGAGAGGGTTAACTCATAGTTTGTCTTTACCCGTGGCACGGTACTGACACCCTTCTAACTGGGGTTACAGGTTGGACCCTAATCCATTCAGAGAGGGTAATGTTGGTTAAATGATTACCTCCCACAGTTTCAGTTTCAGTTTTAGTCTCAGTATAGAATTCAGTTCAGTTCTACAGAATCAGGACTGTCAGATACAATCACCCAGTTCAGTATAGAACTCAGTTTAGTATAGAACTCAGTTCAGTTCTAAAAAATCAGGACTGTCAGCAACAATCACCCAGTTATCAATCAGGACTGTCAGAAATAGTCACTTAGTTATCAGTATTACAGTATCAGTAAACTCAGATATTAGTTAATTAGTATTCAAAACTCAGTAACAAACGTTAATATGATCCAGTTATAGTTTATGTATTCATACATGTTCTCTTATTCAGTTATGTTCATGTTACTCAGTCAGTTATTGTTCATGCATATGAACCCATGTATATCAGCCTACCTCACTTACATACCAGTACATTCAAAGTACTGATGCATACTTTTCTTTTGTGCTATGATGTCTTATATCAAAGGTTCAGACGCACGGGCTCCTGACTGTACCTAGCAGCCCAGCCTATTAGCAGCATACTTAGTGGTGAGTCCTCATAGTTTGAGGACAGAGTATTATTTCAGTATTTCAGTACAGTTTTTAATAGTCAGAGTTAGTTGGGGGCTTATTCCATCAACTCTGTAATTCAGACAGTTAGAGGCTTTCAGACTAGAGTATTTCAGTATTCAATTTTCAGTAATCAGTATTTACTTTTAGTTATGAACCTTATGGTGATTTCAGTCTACCTTTTGCATTTATTTTAGTAATATCAGTATTGCAGTGTTATTATTATTCAGTGCTCACAACAGGTATCAGTCATTGGTTAGCTGGTGTCCTTCGAGGTCGCTAGCACCGTGTAGCATCCGAAGTACAGACTTAAGGTGTAACAAACTTGGTATCAGAGCCTAAGGTTCAACATAGTCCCAAGAAGTCTGAAAGCAATATCTAGTAGAGTCTTGTGCATGTAGCGCGCCATACTTATGGACAGGATGCTATTAGATGTCTTAGGAAAAGTTTCCTTTCTTTCAGTATTCATGTCATGTGAGTGAGCATGAGGTCCAGTTAAACTCTTAGTCTAATCCTTTCCCCTTCCATTTACAGAACATGCCTCCAAAAAGGACTAAGGGAGGAGAAACAAGAGACCAGTCAGCACCTCAGCCCGTCCAGCCAGATCCACTGGATGACATATCTCCCATGCAGAATTTAGAGCAGCTTTTACCATCCTAGCTCATTCTATGGCAGTCCAAAATGAATGCCCAGCTGCTGTTCCGACCAACCCAGTGGCCAATACTGCTGCAGCCAGGATTTAGGATTTCATCCGAATGAACCCTCCTTCTTTTACCAGGTCGTAGTTAGATGAGGATCCACAGGAATTTCTTGATCAGGTGTAGAAGGTTACAAATATTATGGGGGTGACTGCTAGTGAGAGTGCTGAGTTGGATGCATATTAGTTACAGGATATGGTTCATTTGTGGTTCAAACATTGGAAAAAAGAGAGGGACGCAAATGCAGGGCCCATAAAATGGGAGGAATTTGCTATTTCTTTTCTGGATAGGTTTTTCCTGCTAGAGTTGAAGGAAGCAAAGGTTTTAGAGTTTATTAATCTGAAGCAAGGCAACACAACAGTATAAGAGTAAGAATCTCTCCATCAATCTTCGTAGAATCACAAGCTAAGGTATGCATAGTGTTCATTCATGGACTCCTTTTGTCCATGAATCCCAAGAATCTTTTTTCTAAGTTTAAGTGTATGAATTTCTATTCTTAATTTTACTCAGATAGCCAGATATGCCTCTTATGTGTTAGCAGATAGCAAATCTAAGATAAGTAAGTTTATGTCTGATATGTCTAATAGTGTGGTCAAGAAGTGTAGGATTGCAATGCTGATTAAGGAGATGGACATACCCAGGCTCATGGTCCACGCTCAGTAGATATAAGAGGCTAAGAATAAAGAGAAAGAGAGGGAGAACAAGAGAACTAGAAGAGGTAGCTTTAACTTCACCCAACCTAAGTCATAGGGTGGTAATGATTCTCAGTTCTGTCTAAAATCTTCAGTCCCAACTCCGTCCTCATCCAGTGCTCCAATGCCAAAATTTAGAGATGGTAATAGAGATAGGACAACTGGCCCTAAACCCTAAGGTAGTGTTAGCAGTGCCCGGACAATTCCTTTATGCCAAAAGTATGGAAAAAACCATCAGGGTATCTACAGAGATGGCACTGACGTATGTTTTGGATATGGCAAACCAGGCCACAGGGTCAGGCAGTGCCCTCAGGTGGGTTCGCAGAGTTAGCATGATCATCCCCCAGCTCAGTTTGGTCACCCAAATCAATAGGGTACCGCTTCCAATGCCACCAGTGGGTAACGCCCAAACAGACTCTACGCACTTCAGTCCCGACAGGATTAGGAGAGTTCTCCTGATGTGGTCACTGATACGTTACAAGTTTATCATTTGCATGTTTATGCTTTGCTAGATCCAGGAGCTTCTTTGTCCTTTGTAACTCCTTATATAGCTGTTAACTTTGGAATCAATCCCAAAATTCTATCAGAGCCTTTCTCAGTCTCTACCCAGTGGGTAAATCTATCATAGCCCAACGGGTATACAGGAATTGTCTGGTTATGGTATCTCAGAAAGTCACTTCAGCAGACTTAGTAGAATTATAGATAATAGATTTTGATGTCATTCTCGGCATGGATTGGCTTCATTCATGCTATGCCTCAGTTGACTACAGAAACAAAATTGTCTAATTTCAGTTTCTTAATGAATCTGTCCTAGAATGGAGGGGTAGTACCTCAGCACTCAGGGGTTAGCTTGTTACCTAAGGGAGAGAAAATGATATCTAAGGGATGTGTCTATCATCTCGTTCAAGTTAAGGATTCTAGTTCCGATACTCCCAGTCTTGAGTCAGTTCCAGTAGTATGTGAATTCCAAGATGTGTTTCCCAAAAATTTTCTCAGAGTTCCTCCCAAGAAGGCAATTGATTTTGGAATAGACCTTCTTCTAGATACTCAGCCCATATATATTTTTCCATACAGAATGGATCCAATAGAACTCAAAGAATTAAAAGAACAGTTGAAGGATCTCCTAGATAAGGGATTTATCAAACCCAATGTTTCCCCTTGGGGTGCACTATTTCTATTTGTGCGTAAGAAAGATAGTTTTCTTAGAATATATATAGACTACCGTCAATTGAATAGAATCATAGTCAAGAACAAGTATCCACTTTCTAGAATCGATGACTTATTTGACCAACTTCAGGGTGCCATTTACTTTTCTTAGATTGACCTCAGATCAGGCTATCATTATCTCAGAGTCAGAGAAGTTGACATTTCAAAAATAGCTTTTAGAACTCGGTATGGTCACTTTGAATTCCTAGTCATGTCATTTGGTCTCACCAATGCCCCAACAGCTTTCATGGACTTGATAAACCATGTGTTCAAGCAGTACTTGGACATTTTGTCATAGTCTTCATTGATGACATTCTTGTTTACTCCCATAGTGGACATGATCATGCAGACCATCTCAGAATAGTGTTACAGACTCTCAGAAACCATCAGTTGTTTGCCAAATTTAGTAAGTGCGGATTTTGGATAAGGTTAGTAGCTTTCCTTGGTCATATCATTTTCGGTAATGGCATTAGAGTTGATCCCCAAAAGACCAAAGCAGTGAGAAACTGGCCCATACCCATCTCTCCATCAAATATTAGGAGTTTATTGGGCTTGGTCGGCTATTACTAATGGTTTTTTGAGGGATTTTCATCTATTGCATCCCCCATGTCCAGATTGACTCAGAAGAAAGTCAAATTCCAGTGGTCAGATTCTTGTGAGAAGAGTTTTCAGGAGTTGAAGACTCGACTCAGTACAGCTCCAGTTTTGAATTTACCAGATGATTCAGATGGATTTGTGGTATATTGTGATGCTTCCAGAGTTGGTTTGGGGTGTGTTTTGTGCAGAGAGGTAAGGTCATAGCCTATGCCTCTAGATAGCTTAAGCCCCATGAGAAGAACTACCCCACTCATGATCTTGAGTTAGCAGCTATAGTATTTACCTTACAGATTTAGAGGTACTATTTGTATGGGGTACATGTTGATGTGTTCACAGAATATAAGAGCCTCTAGTATGTGTTCTCTCAGAAAAATCTAAACCTGCGTCAAACAAGGTGGTTAGAGTTGTTGAAAGACTATGACATGAGTGTTCTGTATCATCCAGGCAAGGCCAATGTAGTGGCTGATGCTCTCAGTAAGATGTCTATGGGTAGTGTTGCTCACATGGATGAGAATAAGAAGAAGTTAGCTCAGGAAGTTCATCAGCTTGCCCGACTAGGTGTCCTCTTAATTGATTCAGAAGAGGGTAGTGTATGGGTTCAGAGCAGTTCAGAATCATCTCTAGTTTTCAAAGTAAAGGAAAAGTGGGACAGAGATCCCATTCTAGTTAAGTTGAAAGAGTCATTTAGAGATCAAAAAGTAGAGGTTTTCTCCCAAGGGGGAGATAGTGTATTGCGTTGCCAGGGCTAGCTATATATGCTAGGTATAGATGACTTGAGGCAGCGGATTCTTGCAGAAACATATGGTGCATGCTACTCTATTTATCCAGGGGCCACTAAGATGTATCACGACTTGTGGGAAGTCTATTGGTGGAGTGGGATAAAGAGAGATATTGCAGAGTTTGTAACTAAATACTCAACATATCAGTAGGTTAATATTGAACATCAGAAGCCTAGTGGGTCCATGTAGGAGTACAGTATTCCCACATGGAAATAAAAAGAAGTGAACATGGACTTTATGATGGGTTTGCCTCGTACTCATCTCAACATGATTCTATATGGGTTATCATAGATAGGATGACCTAGTCAGCTCATTTTTTACTAATCCATACCTCTTATTCAGCCAAGGATTATGCCATGCTCTATGTTAGAGAGTTGGTCAGATTGCACAGAGTTTCATTATCCATCATCTCAGATAGAGGTACCCAGTTTAACTCTCATTTCTAGAAAGCCTTCCAAAAAGGTCTTGGTACCCAAGTTCACCTCAATACATCTTTTCACCCTCAGATAGATGGTCAAGCAGAAAGGACCATCTAGACTCTAGAAGATATGCTAAGAGCATGTGCCATTGACTTTAAAGGTAATTGGTATGATCACTTGCCTTTGATTAACTTTGCGTATAACAACAACTATCATTCCAGCATACAGATGTGTCCGTGTGGGGTACTCTATGGGAGGAGATGTAGATCTCTCATCAGTTGGTTTGAAGTAGGTGAGGCCATAGTAGTAGGGCCTGACTTGGTATTTGATGCCTTAGAAAAAGTTTAGTTGATCAGGGAAAGGCTTAAGACAACTCAGAGCCGACAAAAATCGTATGCTCACGTGCTCAGAAAGGATCTCGAGTTTGAGATTGGTGACTATATGTATTTGAAAATCTCTCTTATGAAAGGAGTGAAGAGGTTTGGCAAGAAGGGGAAGCTCAATCCCCGATATATCGGTCCTTACTGAATTCTCAGCCATTTTGGAAAGGTATCTTACAAGCTTGAGTTACCTTTAAATTTAGCTTCAGTGCACCCAGTGTTTCATGTCTCCTTGCTAAAGAAATGCATAGGTTACCCAGAAGTTGTAGTCCCTGTAGAGGGTATAGATGCTCAGAACAGCCTCTCTTATGAGGAAATTCCAGTCGAAATCCTTGATTATCAGATTCACAGACTAGGGAACAAAGAAGTCCCTCTAGTCAAAGTGCTTTTGTAGAATCAGTCCATTGAGGGAGCTACTTGGGAAGCAGAAGTATGTATGCGGACCAAATATCCTCACCTTTTCTCCACAAACTCAGACTCAACTCAAGGTAACAGTTTTCCTTATATTTACCCAGTTTCATGTTCAGATATATTACCAACTTGGTATCAAGTAATGTTGCGTAATCAGTCATGCACTAATGAATCAGTTCAGTCATGTACTCATCCATTAGATATGCATGTTCAGTATACAAACTCAACTTATCAGTAATATTAGTTATGAAACCACACATCAGTTATGCATGTTTAGTATGATAATTCAGTATATCAGTAGTCTCAGCTATGAAATCAGGCTTCAGTTGTGCATGTCCAGTATGTACTTTCAGTCTATTAGTTACCCATCTTAG
Source organism: Capsicum annuum (assembly GCF_002878395.1). Taxonomy (NCBI): domain Eukaryota; kingdom Viridiplantae; phylum Streptophyta; class Magnoliopsida; order Solanales; family Solanaceae; genus Capsicum; species Capsicum annuum. The sequence continues at coordinate 114,185,656 of NC_061118.1, forward strand.
TCAATCTCATTCGAGGAGGAATGTTCAAGGGGGATATATTCTAAGACCCAACAAAATCCTAAACTTAATTCAGTCTTTTAAAGCTTGTTAAGGGGTCCCAGACTCAGAAAGTTTTAGCTAAGTATTCATACTTAGAGTTATTTTAGCCTTCATAGTTGGCAATCTTATTTTGCGATCCGTACGACCTTTAGATATCGATTTTTGGGTTGATCCATGATAGGAATGTCAATAGGTGTCCCCAGACAAGTTTTAGATTTTCGAACGTCGCTTAAGGCACGTTTGGAAGTCCAAACCAGTGGGCCAGCACGATCTCGATGCTCCACGTCACCTATTACATTGGAAATGTTTTCCCCAGCTCCCAGTGTCAAATTCCAGTGAGCCGACACAGACTCGGTGCGGCATGACAGCTATAGCGTCGACCTTATCGATGCAACATGCCAACCTATACGTCACTGGGCACGGTTTCTACTCATTAAAAACCTTGTCCCGAGGGGTAATTTTTCCACCCCTATTCAGCCCTAAAAACACTAAATTAATCATTCTTAGGGAAAAACATTCATTATTTTCTCTCAAATTACTCAAGAACAAACTCTATGGAATCTACTTTCAAGGCTCAATCTTCAATGACACTCCATCAGTCTTCATTAATTCAAGTACCTAGGTATGTGAATTTTTCATCCAAGGGTTCCTTCCACCCTTGGAGTCCAAGAAACTCTTTTAAACTTCAAGTAGATTAATTTCACGATTTCCATAATTGGATTTAAGTGTATTCATGATTATAATGTTAATTGAGTTTCTAATCTATGATTTATTAGAAGATTCATATGGAATTGATTATCATGTGTGTAGTATCATGTGAATTCATGTTAAAACCATTGAATTTGTGAATTCATGTGAATTTATGTTATGGTGTCTACATGTTGTTTTAGTATCATGTGCATAGTTGTGTTCCCCAAGTGTTTGTTAAAATGCTCATGTGAATTAAATAGGGAAAAATCATGACATGCTGGTATATGTGTAAACTTAGGCCTTACAAGTGTTTGATAAAATGTCCCTATGGATGAGTTATGAACAAGTTCACAGTGTTATGCTTTTCAAGTTTACTCTATACTTTACTTTTCATGCTATCGAGTCCTGGGAGTATTCAATACCCAAAAATTTAGCTGTTTACCTAGACCTACAGTAGCTAAAAAATAGTCTCAGTAGTGTTACGAACAGTAGTACTCAGTAATCAGTCACATCTCAGTTCAGTATTTAGTTCAACACTCAGTGAACTCAGTCAGTAAACTAGATTTAGTAGTACTCCATCAGTTAGCAGAACCCAATAAACTCAGTTTAGTTAGACAGTATGATCAGTAACAGTTTAGTCAAGCCTAGTATGGAATAAAAATTAGTTCAGTGTCTATTCAGTTAAAAGTAGGATTCAGCACCGAGCGAACCCAGGGATGGGGGCATTCCCGCCAGCATAGGGTTTGACCCTTAATAGCAATTCCTGCATTACAGAACTACGTAGCCATCATAGTTTGAGATATCTTCCTGCCAGACTAGGGTTGATATATCTCATACGAGTTTTTCTGCCAGAGAGGATTGACTAAAGAGCTTCCTGTCAGAGAGGGTTAACTCACAGCTTGTCTTTACCCGTGGCACGGTACTGACACTCTTCTAATTGGGGTTACAGGTTGGACCCTAATCCATTTAGAGAGGGGCATATCGGTTAGATAATTATCCCCCATAATTTCAGTTTTAGTTTCAGTCTCAGTATAGAACTCAGTTAAGCTCTATAAAATCAGGACTGTCTAATACGGTCACCCAGCTCAGTATAGAACTCAGTTCAATTTTACAGAATCAGGAGTGTCAAAAATAGTCACCCAGTTATCAATCAGGACTTTCAAAAATAGTTACTCAGTTATCAGTATTACAATATTAGTAAAATCAGATATCAGTTAATTAGTATTCAGAACTCAGTAACTAGTTTTAACATGATCTCAGTTACAGTTTATGTATTCATACATGTTCTCTCTTCAATTATGTTCATGTTACTCAGTCAGTTATTGTTCATGCATAGGAACCCATGCATATTAGCTTACCTCACTTAGCATACCAGTATATTCAAAGTACTGACGCATACTTTTCTTTTGCGCTATGATGTCTTATATCATAGGTTCAAATGCACGGGCTCCTAACCGTACTTAGCAGCCCAGCCTATCAATAGCATACTTAGCGGTGAGTCCTAATGGTTTGAGGACAGAGTATTATTTTAGTATTTCAGTACAGTTTTCAGTAGTCGAAGTTAGTTGGGGGCTTGTCCTATCAGATCCATAATTCAAACAGTTAGAGGCTTTCGGACTAGAGTATTTCAGACTGATATTTCAGTATTCAATTTTCAGTATTCAGTATTTGTTTTCAGTCATGAACATTATGGCAATTTCAGCCTACCTTCCACATTTATTTCAGTAATATCAGTATTGCAGTGTTACTATTATTCAGTACTCAAAACAGGTACCAGTCATGGGTTAGCTGGTGGTCCTTCGGAGTTGCTAGCACCGTGTAACATCCGGGGTATAGACTCGAGGCATTACATTTATAGAGTTTAATTAGGGGTAATATGGATATTTCCCACTTGACCTATTAATATCCTACGACTTCTAAAGCACTTAGGAGGTTATTTACCCTATTATTCTATCATTAAACACTTAGAAAACTCTTTTAAACACTCTACAATTTTCTTTAAGGCTCTTGGATAAAGGAAGGGTAGGGTTTCACTAAGGTGGTCAATTTGGGACTTGTGTTGGTGATTTCTCTCCATCATCTTCTTAATTTAAGGCTAGATACTTCTCCCACATTGTTAGTTCCGACTAAAGTGTAACGCCCCAAAAAATGGGTCCCGGAGCGTACGGTGCTTGAGGCTACGAGTAGCCCCAAGCTAACCCTTTGAGCCATTTTTATTTAGTTCAACATAAATCAATGGGGTTTTCATAAATAACCCTCAAATATCAACAGAGTAATCATCATCCAAGAATAAAAGAATTTCAGAAAGATAACAAAATACAACTTATTAGTCAACTCCCAACATCTATACTAGTCTGACAAGCCTCTAAGAAAATCAATAAAACCAGCGAGCCATTGATACATGCCCCAACTGACTCATACTCAGTTATCAAATGTACACAATTCTGTGAAACCAACATCAGACATCACGTCCTCGGAACATGAGGACTCACCACAATAGATGATGTAGAACAGCGTGTCCGAAGAATCACTGTCAAACCTAGAACTATGCACCTGAACCTATATTCCGAGAAAATGCAGCCCACATCCAAAGATGTGGGTCAGTACCAGGAAAAGGAACCGAGTATATGGGGGTGTATGCAGTTGTATAAACATCATCATCATAAATATTTATAAGAAATATGCAGGATGTATGAAAGACTCACATAGCCCGAAGAAAATCATCATAATCATGACAGGATGAAATAAGTACGATAACACATGTGAGTCATCATATAATTTGTCAATCACTTTCAGTTCATCAAGAATATCAATTCTCATAATGTAAATATCATTTAAATCTTTCGAAAGAATAACTTTCACAATTCCACTTTCAAATCACTTCACCATTCACCATAGACACAAGGAAATACACATACACTAGGAGATCCTATAACCGACATAAACTATGTGAGCTACATGGAGTCCAACATACAACCCACGTTGGGGAGAGCCGTCCTATCCTTGCTATCGAAGTAGGACTATCGATATCAAATCCACACAAACTAGTGATTACTATATAAATCAGCCTCAGGCTTACTCCTACGGGGACACGTAGTTCTAGGGAAGTAAGGTCGCTTTATACCTCCCACTTGGTGCTAAAGATTTCTCCCGGACTTAGCTCAGATCATTTCAAAGACAATCCACAACAAAATAATTTTAGTAATATATAAATATACATCAGGAGCCATCATGCTTCCTATCTATCAAAATCAACCACGTTGTGGATTTCTTTCACACTCGAATTCAAAACAACTCCTTTAAGACCAAAAGGTCAAATCATTCAAAATATCTCAAATATTCAACATCAACGTGCTTATAACACACACTTTCTAAAAAAACACAATTTCCAATGGGGATTCACGACCCAAATATCAAAATCATGATAAATATCGTTCAAGATTCATGCTTTATATCTCCACACATGTAAATTCATCTTTCAAAATCATAAACATCAAGATTTCATAATAATAATCATAAGATATGGGTTCATGCTTCAAATTCGTAAAAGTCAAATAAAAATCATGCCTTTGTAAAGAAAATTACTTTTGCGTACAAGAACGAAAGAGAGTTCTTATTGAAAAACCCCACATACCTTGAATGATGAACTTTAGATCGATACTCATTTTTGAGATGTTAATAATGCCTTTGAATGATGGTTCTTGGAGTTCTTAAACTAGAAACTTGAAATCTTGAATAAATTTGCAGAATTAATGGTGAACTTTGGAGGTTCTTTAAGTTGGATGTAGGAGCTTAGGGTTTTATTTTTGAGGGAATTTGATGAAATATAACATATAATACTTCTAATAGGCTTTAATATATGATTTGGATGGATTTTGGGTGAGGGCGAATAACCAAAACGCCCCTAAAAATCAAATAATTCTCGAATCTGTCCTTTGGTGGATTGTTTTGATAGTTTGAAGTAGATCAACCATAACGTTTTACTTCGATATCCAAATTGGATGAAACAATTTCATTAGAAAGAGGACTCTCATATCTTTCCTTTGATATATAGTATCTCACCCCGATAATTGTGTGTGAGGAGTTGTGATCGTTTGAAGTTGACCCAAAAATTTGTTTTTGATAGGCTGAAGTAGATCGACCATAACTTTTTGCTTCGATAGAAAAATTGGATAAAACATATTTCATTGGAAAAAGGACTCGCAGAGATTTCCGTTGATATGTAGTAGATTACCCAGATTATTATGTAAAAGTAGTTATGATCGTTTAAAGTTGGAGAAAAAATACGCCAGGCCTCAGTACTTTTTCCTGCACGTTTGTAACACCCCGATTTGCTGAACAGGAATGCTACACGGTGCTCATGAGCTCGAGGGACCACAAGCTAACCCATGACTCATATCTCTACCTGTATACTACAAATTATAACATAATAATGTGGAATACATAGAACTATAAGGCAATAAGGTTAAACTGAATACAATCATGTGGGCTAAAATACCCAAAACAACTAAATCTGGACATAAATTTTAAGGTAAATCCGAAAGCCTCTAAACTGTCTGAATAAGGAGTTGAAAGAACATGTCTCCAACTAACTCCATAAAACTGAACTAAAGAGTAAATAAATGAATCAAATCATATTGTCCTCGAATCAATGAGGACTCACTGTGTCTCTGAGACTGGAACGCTACCGCTATTGCTGGGCTGGAGCTCGTGTCTCGAAACCTATGGTGTAACATGAAAAGAAAGCACCATAGCGCAAATGCATTAGTACAACTGGAGTACTGAGTACACGAGGAAGGTAGGCTGAACATAAAGGGTTTCATGTATGAGCAACACTGACTGACTAATATGAACGTGGGAGTGCAAACACACATATATAAAAACTGGGACCGTGAATACGTGATAGCATGACCTGTAAGCTAATACATGGTTTACTGATAACTATCATGACTAATACTGAAACTGATAACATGGATGACTGTATCTGACAGTCCTGTATATACTGAAATCTGAAGAAAGCCCTGAGTTCTTTTACTGAGACTAATACTGAAACTGTTAACATGGGTAACTATATCTGACAGTCCTGTATATACTAAAATCTGAAGAACACTCTGAGTTCTTTTACTGAGACTGATACTAAAACTGTGGGAGGTAGTGTTTAACCGACATGCCCCGTGGATGCCGTTATGGCTAAGCTGGGGTCTAATCTCTGCCCTGACTGGAGGAGTGTCAATACTGCACCACTGGTAAGGACAGCTGTGAGTGACCCTTATCTGGTGGGTACTCAATGAGAACGGTGGGAACCCTAAACTAACGGGTTAATCCACCTCATCAACCCTAAGCTAATGGGTTAAGATGTCTCAACCTATACTGGCTACGTAGTTCTGGAACATAAGGATTGCTACTAAGAATCACACCCTGAACTGGCGGGTGAGTTCCCATCCTTGGGTTCACTCGGTGCTAACCTCTACTCCCATTTGAAAGACACTGAACTGAATAACTAAGATGAACTAAATAACTGAACTGAACTGAATAGATGAACTGATACTGATTAACTGGACTGATACTAGTGGTATTGTTTAGCAGAGCTAAACTAAGTTTACTGGATTCCAATGACTGACGGAATGTATTGAGTTCTGAGGACTGATTGAGAGTACTGAAGTTACTGAGATTGACTGTGAATACTGAGGGTACTGAAGTTACTGAGCGTTGAGATTACTGAGATTATTGGACTATTGAGATTACTGAGATTTTTGAGTTTTCCTGAGTCACATGACTGACTGAATTCTATAGATCATGGCTTTACTGAGAGTATTGTGAAAACAAGACATGGTTCTAGGCACACAGCTATATTTTTCGGGTACAAGTACCCCCAGGATTCGATGGAAGGAAACTGACACACATGATTGACTTGATCATAAGAGTAGAGTCCATAATATATAATATCATAAGTAGGGATCTCATACTATGCATGGTTATAAACAATGTATTGCATGGAAAGGATTTCATATCACATGGAAGTACTTGCACAATCTTAATATCATGTTCGTTGCATAATCATATTGGCAACACATACTAATAGCATGGAAATTCATGTGGATTGCATGGTTATCATGCATCTTGTTCATAAGTAGGATTTGCAAGTAAACATAACATAATCTCATAAGAATAGTTCATGGGTATTCCAACAACATTTACAAGGCACATTAACAACATAGAAGTCATTGGAACGTAAGGGCATATCATGAATCCTTCACTTAGTCACAATTTAGCTATATTGCATGATTTCTAGTTCCTTAGGAATTTTATCAAACACCTTACATGCACATCTTAAGCATAGGTGAAATCACCAAATTATACATCATGAATAACTAAATTTACATGTTTCCAACTCATATGATATCATGAATTCACAAAAACATATAAAGATTCCACCTTGGGAATCACCCAATACCAACAACATGATCATCAATACCCAACAATATAGAAATCATACTTTATAATGAAAAAGAGGAAAACAATCAAGAATCAACATGGGTATGATCATATCACCACAATCAACCAAGCTTTTGTATTTTAAAGATTGATTCTTGAACTCCACGGACAAAAGGAATCCGTGGATGAACACTACACATACCTTAGAAGGAAGATTCTTGATGATTGGCGGAGGAATTTTCTTGAAATCGGATCTTCAAGCTTACTTATGCAACCCTAGTTGTTTTTCTTCTTTAGTGCTCTTGGATGATGAGCTTTGAGATGAAAATAGGGTTGCAGTATGTTTAGAAGATATAAATTTCATAGGGTTAAGTTTAGGGACGTGTAAGAAATATTTAAAGACTTAATTCCCTTTAAAATAACTCAAGACGGAGTGTTTTTGACACCTGGAATGGGCTTAGGTGGCGCCCAAGTAATCTCCTATGCTTGGGTTGGGCGGCGCCTAACCAATCGCTTATGCTTGGGTTAGGTGGCGCCTAACCAATCGCCTATACTTACTGTCTCTCACAAAAATGGGTATAACTTTTCGCTCGGCTATTGGATTAAGGCGAAATTGGTATCGTTGGAAAGCTAATTCAATTCTCTACAATTTGGTAGGTCTAAATCAGCCAAAATACCACATTAACATTAGGTTATACTCATTCAAAGATGACCCTTGCAAAATCGAACACTAAAACTTGATGGATTCAAAAACTCTTAGCTTGTATTACCTTAAGTGACTCATATGAACATGCTTAATGCATCATAAGCTGTACTATCACTAGGATATTCATTGTAAGTCATGTACCCAAGTATGAATCACAGGATTAGAAACATGCGGGGTATTACAATATTTTACTGTTCACTATTATTCACAGTTTGATCGAAATGTTCATAACTCGTCGCTCGGGTGTTCGTTTTGGATGATCCACATATTGTTGGAAATATTATTCGATACTCTACACAATGGTGGGTCATAATCTAAGACATTCTGCACGAAAAAATTTATAATTCATTCTATAAGATAGAACCCAACACGTTTACGCACAAAATTTTAATGAAAAATTTCCCGGGGTATTACATCATCCCCCTTGGAAACATTCATCCTCGAATGATGCTATACATGCCAAGATTAGATAGGGAATATAGCATACAGCTAAAACCATTCGTTAGACTCATCACCACATCGTTTCTCACTCCGAATGCAATATAGAATGCATAAATTCAAGAAACTACAGCTGAACACATAATAAATGACAGCTGGACTGCTGCAACTTTTTTCAAAAGTGCATGATTTAGTAAAGAACGGTACCTTTGGATTAATCGGAGTTCGCAAAAAATAGGTGCGGGTACTTGGATGGCATATCCGCCTCAGCTTCCCAAGTTGCACCCTCAACAGATTGGTTTCACCACAACACCTTGACGAAGGGAATTTCTTTGTTCCTTAGTCTTCGGACACTGAAATCAAGAATCTCAACAGGAATCTCATCAAAAGAAAGATTTTCTTGAATGTCAACACTCACAGAGAAATCCACTACCACAACATCGCTAATATGCTTTCTAAGCATGGAGACATGGAATATTAGATGAACAGAGGACAACTCGAAAGGCAACTCGACCTCATAAGCTACCTTACCAACACGGCTAAGAATTTTATAAGGACCAACATAACGGGGACTAAGCTTCCCCTTCTTTTCAAATCTCTTCACCCCCCTCATGGGTGAAATTTTCAGATACACTAAGTCACCAACTTCAAACTCAAGGTCTCTCCTTCTAACATCCGCATATGACTTCTGACGACTTTGCGCAATTTTCAACCTTTCCCTAATCAACTTAACTTTTTCCATAGCCTCAAATACCGAATCAGGACCACTCACAGCCGCTTCACCCACCTCGAACCAACCTATGGGTGTTCTACACTTTCTCCCATATAAGGCTTCAAATGGAGCCATGCCAATACTAGAGTGGAAACTATTATTGTAAGAAAACTCTATCAACGGTAAGTGATCATCCAAACTTCCCTTAAAGTCAAGTGTATAAGCTCTCAACATATCCTCTAAGGTCTGGATGGTAGCTCATCCTGACCATCGGTCTGCGGATGAATAGCAGAACTTAAAAGCACTTGGGTACTAAGACCCTTCTGAAAAGCTTTCCAAAATTGCGAAGTGAACTGAGTACCCCTATCCGAAATGATAGACAAGGGAACTCCATGCAGTCTGACTAGCTCTCGGATATACAATCTAGCGTAATCCTCAACAGTATATGAAGTATGAACAGGAAAGAAATGAGCAGACTTAGTCAACCTATCAACCAAAACCCAAATGGAATCATGATGGTGTCGGGAAGGAGGTAAACCAATCACGAAGTCCATATTTATCTCTTCCCACTTCCAGGTGGGAATACTAAACTCTTGCATCATACCACCAGGTCTTTAGCGTTCAACCTTAACCTGTTGGCATGTTGCACACTTAGCTACAAATGCTGCTATATCTTTCTTCATGCCACTCCACCAATAGATTTCCCGCAAGTCTCGGTACATCTTGGTGGCACCAGGATGAATAGAATATCGCGCCCCATGCACCTCAGCCATAATCCTCTATCTCAGATCATCAATATTCGTGACACACAATCTACCCTGTAATCTCAACACACCATCTCCCCCTTGGGAGAAAACCTTTACTTTTTGGTCCTTGACTGACTCCTTCAGTCTGACCAAACTAGCATCTAAGTATTGCTTTTTCTTCACTTCCGAAACCAAGAAGGATTCGGAACTACTCTGAACCCCTATACTACCTTCAGCAGAGTCAAACAACCTAAACCTCAATCTAGCCAAATGATGTACATTACGAGGAAACTCTTTCTTACCTTCTACCACATGCTAAACACTACCCATGGACACTCTACTTAGGGTATCCGCCACAATATTGGCCTTGCCTGGATGGTACAACACACTCATATCATAGTCCTTTAACAATTCTAACCATCGTCTTTGCCTAAGATTCAATTCTCTCTTGGTAAACACATACTGCAGACTCTTATGATCAGTGAAAACATCAACATGGACACCATACAAATAGTGTCTCTAGATTTTCAAAGCAAACACAAAAGCAGCCAACTCAAGGTCATGGGTGGGGTAATTTTTCTCGCGGGGTTTCAACTGTCTAGAAGCATAAGCTATTACCTTACCCTTCTGCATTAATACACAACCCAACCCAACTCTCAAAGCATCATAGTACACCACAAAACCATTAATATCATCAGGCAAAGTCAAAATAGGGGTTGAAGTGAGTCGAGTCTTCAACTCCTGAAAACTCTTCTCACAAGATTCGGACCACAAGAACTTCACTTTTTTTTGGTTAATCAAGTCATAGGAGACGCTATAGAGGAGAAACCCTCAACAAAACGGCGGTAATAGCCAGCTAAACGCAAGAAACTTCAGATATCAGTCAGAGAAATAGGTCTAGGCTAATTTCTAACAGCTTTGGTCTTTTGGGGATCAACTCTAATACCCTCTAAAGAAATGATATAACCCATAAAAGTAACTAAACTTAGCCAAAACTCACACTTACTGAACTTGGCAAACAACTTCTGATCTCTAAGGGTTTGTAAGATAGTTCAGAGATGATCACAATTTTCATCCTCACTACGGGAGTACACCAGTATATCATTGATAAACACTATGACAAACATATCCAAATATGGTCTGAACACTCGATTCATGAGGTCCATGAAAGCTGCTGGGGCATTAGTTAACCCGAAAGACATAACAAGAAACTCAAAATGGACATAACGAGTTTGAAAAGTGGTTTTCGGGATATCACACTCCCTAACTTTGAGTTGATGATAGCCGAAACGAAGGTCTATCTTTGAGAAATAACTTGCACCTTGCAATTGGTCAAACAAATCATCTATTCTCGGAAGGGGGTACTTATTTTTTATGGTGACTTTATTCAGTTGGCGGTAATTAATGCACATACAAAAAAAGCCATCTTTTTTTCTCACAAACAACACAGGAGCATCCCAATGAGAAACACTAGGCCTTATGAAACCCTTATCTAGTAGATCTTTGAGTTGCTCTTTCAACTCTTTAAGTTTTGCAGGGGCCATACAGTAAGAAGGAATAGAAATCGGCTAAGTATCAGGAAGAAGATCAATCCCAAACTTTATCTCTCTATCAGGAGGTATCCCTGGGAGATCATCTGAAAAGACATCAAAAAACTCATTGACGACGTTAACAGACTGGAGAGTTAGAGTCTCAGACTTAGTTTGACTCTAACCAAATGGTAAATACACCCCTTGGAAATAAGCTTACTAGCTTTGAGGTAAGAGATAAAATAACTCTTGGGTGACACAGAATTCCCAGACCACTCAAACACGGATGCACTCGAAAATTAAAACTTGACCACTAGGGTCCGACAATCAATAGAGGCATAAGAAAAATACAGCCAGTCCATACCCAGAATCACATCAAAATCTACCATGTCTAACTCAATCAGATCAGCCAACAAGACTCTATGAAGAACGGTAACAGGACACTTTTTGGACAACAATCGAATTACCCACTGGGGTAGAAACTAGGATAGGCTCAAGGATAATCTCAGGACTCATTTCAAAATTCATAGCAATCAAAGGTGTAACATATGAGAAACTAGATCCAGGATCCAACAAAGCATACACATCAAACTGAAATATATGAAGCATACCAGTAACAACATCGGGAGAGTCCTCCTATTCCTAGCGGGACGGTAAAGCATAGAATCTATTCTGGCGCTGCCCGCCAGCATTGCTAGAAGAGGCACCCTGAGCTGGGGCTGGGCGAGTCGCTGGAACTGGAGCACTAACAGTCTGAGTTTGGGTCTAAGGGCGATAGTCACGACGCCCTTGTCCATCCTGTGGACAATCTCTAACTCTGTGACCTATGTCACCACACCAGAAACAACCCCTCTTCTCACCCCCAACACTTACCCGAATGATCCCTACCATACTTAGGACATAAGGGATGATTTGGCTTACTGCCAGCACTGTACTGGGACCTGGGTACATATGACTTGCTACCTTGCTCCTTCCTACCTCTAGGCACAGGAGCACTAGCAGATGATAGAGTTGGCGTTGACAAACAATCCTGATACTGAGGGAGACTCCCTCCTTGCGATCTAGTATGACCCTGTCCGTGCTGCTTGAACCTAACTCTCTTATTCCTTCTTGTTCTATCTTTCTCCTTATTTATCAGCCTAGAAAAATTCATCTCACTATTCAGCATAGCAGACCTATACTCCTTAACCACATAACTAGACACTCCAGTCACAAACTTACTCATACTAGCTCGATTATCAGCCACTAAGTCAGGAGCATACTTGGCCAACTGATTAAACTTTAAACAGTACTCCCTAACAGTCATAGAGCCCTGTCACAGGTTTATAAACTCTTCCACCTTTGCCTCCCTTATCTCCAAAGGGAAAAACTTATCCAGGAATACATCCTGGAACTCTTGCCAAGTTGTAGGGATAGTTCCCTCACCTCTACCTTTCCTTCAAGCAACAACCCATTCATAAGCAAGGTATTTCAACCTATACACATCCAAATCCACACTATGTTCCTCAGATACATGCATCACCTGAGTAATCTTCTGCATCTCCTCTAAAAACAACCATGGATCCTTATCAGACTTGGACCCATAGAATTTCAATGAATTCATCCGCATGAAGTCATGGATCCTGGTAGCAGCTGAATCACCTCCCTGCTGCTATGGAGCCGGGGCCAGGTTGGCCTGAATATTTATAGTAATAGCTTAGGCCAGTGCCTGAAAGGCTGCCCGAAATTTAGCATGAGACACATTTTCATTCAATGGGTCAGCTGGTTGAGGTTGCTGACCATCATTATTTCTTCTTGCTTAACATGGAGGCATATTTATAAAAGAGGAGAGCACGAATCAATAGCAGAGAGAGACACTTTAAGCACGATAGACTTCTGAAAGAAAGAATCACACTTTTTCCTAAAACATCTTGTAGCCTCTTGCTCATAGATGTGGTGCGCTATACACCGATGATCAAGACTCTACTTAACGTAGCTTGTCAGACTCCCTAGGACACCTTACAACCTTAGTCTCTAATACCAAGTTTGTAACACCCCGAAAAATGGGTCTCAGAGCGTCACACGGTGGTTTGAGGCTATGAGTAGCCCCAAGCTAACCCTTTGAGCCATTTTCATTCAGTTCAATATAAATCAATAGAGTTTCCATAAATAACCCTCAAATATCAATAGAGTAATCATCATCCAAGAATAAAAGAATTTCAGAAAGATAACAAAATACAACTTATTAGTCAACTCCCAACATCTATACTAGTCTGACAAGTCTTTAAGAAAATTTATAAAACCAGCGAGCCATTGAGACATGCCCCAACTGACTCATACTCAGTTATCAACTATAAACAATTCCGTGAAACCAACATCAGACATCACGTCCTTGGAACATGAGGACTCACCACAATAGAGGATGTAGAATAGCATGTCTAAAGAATCACTGTCAAACCTGGAACTGAGAATCTGAACCTACATTCTGAGAAAATGCAGCCCACATCCAAAGATGTGGGTCAGTACCAGGGAACAGAACTAAGTATATGGGGGTGTATGCAGTTGTATAAACATCATCATCATAAATATTTATAAGAAATATGTAGGATATATGAAAGACTCACATAGCCCAAAGAAAATCATCATAATCATCAGAGGATGAAATAAGTACAATAACACATGTGAGTCATCATATAATTTGTCAATCACTTTCAGTTCATCAAGAATATCAATTCTCATAATGTAAATATGATTTAAATCTTTTAAAAAAATAACTTTCATAATTTCACTTACAAATCACTACACCATTCACCATAGACACAAGGAAACACGCACACATTGGGAGATCCTATAACCACATAAATCATGTGAGCTACATGGAGTCCAACGTACAACCCACATTGGGGAGAGCCATCCTATCCTTGCTATCGGAGTAGGACTATCGATATCAAATCCACACAAACTAGTGATCACTATATAAATCAACCTCAGGCTCACTCCTATGAGGGCACGTAGTTCTAGGGAAGTAAGGTCTCTTTATACCTCCTACTCGGTGCTAAAGATTTCTCCCAGACTTAGCTCAGATCATTTCAAAGACAATCCATAACAAAACAATTTCAGTAATATATAAATATACATCGAGAGCCATCAGGCTTCCCATCTATCAAAATTAACCACATTGTGGATTTCTTTCACACTCAAGTTCAAAACAGCTCCATTAAGACCAAAAGGTCAAATCATTCAAAATATCTCAAATATTCAACATCAACGTGCTTATAACACACACTTTCTAAAAAAAATATAATTTTTAATGGGGATTCATGACCCAAATATCAAAATCAGGATAAATATCATTCAAGATTCATGCTTTATATCTCCACACATGTAAATTTATCTTTCAAAATCATAAACATCAAGATTTTATAATAATCATCATAAGATATGGGTTCATGCATCAAATTCGTAAAAGTCAAATAAAAATCATGCCTTTGTAAAGAAAATTACTTTTGGACACAAGAACGAAAGAGAGTTCTTGTTGAAAAACCCCACATACCTTGAATGATGAACTTTAGATTAATACTCATTTTTGAGATGTTAATCGTGCCTTTGAATGATGGTTCTTGGAGTTCTTGAACTTGGAACTTGGAATTTTGAATCAATTTGCAAAATTAATGGTGAACTTTGGAGGTTCTTGAAGTTGGATGTAGGAGCTTAGGGTTTTCTTTTTGAGGGAATTTGATGAAATATAACATATAATGCTTCTAATAGGCTTTAATATAAGGTTTGAACGGATTTTGGGTGAGGGGGAATGACCAAAATGCCCCTAAAAATCAAATAATTCTCGAATCTATCCTTTGGTGGACTATTTTGATAGTCTGAAGTAGATCAACCATAACATTTTACTCTAATATCCAAATTGGATGAAACTAGTTTCATTAGAAAGAGGACTCTTATATATTTCCATTGATATATAGTATCTCACCCAGATCATTATGTACGAGGAGTTATGATTATTTGAAGTTGATCCAAAAATTTGCTTTTGATAGGCTGAAGTAGATCAACCATAACCTTTTGCTCCGATAGACAAATTAGATGAAACCAATTTCATTGGAAAGAGGACTCGTAGGGATTTTCGTTGATATATAGTAGATCACCGATCATTATGTAAAAGGATTTATGATCATTAAAAGTTGGATAAAAATACGTCAGGCCTCAGTACTTTTTCCTGTACGTTTAACTGTTCATACTATTCATGGTTCGATCGAAATGTTCATAACTCGTCGCTCGGGTGTCCGTTTTGGATGATCCACATATCGTTGGAAAGCTTATTCGATACTCTACGCAATGGTGGGTCATAATCTAAGACATTACATATGGAAAAATTTATAATTTATTCTAAAAGATAGAACCCAACACGTTTACGCATAAAATTTCAACAAAAACTTTTTCGGGTATTACATAAAGGCATGATTTATACAATCTTTTCATGGCATAATTATTGTATGATTTTGGGGGTTTTAAATATATATTTGGATTTTGATATTAAATGTTTGGTTATAGTTTTCCCATGTTTTAATTATGTTTCCACATGCTTTAATAGTGGTTTGGAAAATTGGTTGCATCAGAATAGTTAATTGCTATTTGAAAATACTATCCCCCCATATGTTTGATAAAATGCGTATGTAATCCTTTGACTATATTATGGAACTTTTATTAGAACTATTGCATGGTATGGTTTGGTAATGGACCCCTAAATGGTATAAATTGTATAAATGGTTTGGAAAAGTTAATTGGTAAGGGTTATAGTTAATTGAACATCCTTGTGGGGTACAATAAAATCTCCTAAGTAAACATATTAATGAACAACTTATGGGGTATATGGTATTCCCCAAGCAACTTAAGAATAGGACATTTGTGGGGTATATGGGATTCCCCCAAGTTTTGATAATGAAAACAATGGGTACATGGGAATCCCTCTACATAAAGGTTGGCTAAGGACATTGTTTGCAAACGATAGTCGGTATGACAATACCACTACTTATAGCCTTGGTTAATAATAATGGTATAATGGTTTGGTTGGATGGAAATGGTTTTAATTGGGTAATGGAAGGGTGTGATAGCTAACCATGAAGGTGCGAGTCTAATGGACTGACACCAGAAAAACATGTTTGCTAATATGATAGGTTGGTCATGGAAACCATATATGATACTAGGAGGTACATGGGAATCCTCTAAGTATATTATACATAGGTATCATGGAGAGTGAGGGTACTTGCGAATACCCTACTTTTGTGGTATCTTTAGTTCGCACGGCTATATGTATCGAGGCCCATTCAAAGGGTTACCCTGGACCCATATAACCCGTTGGTAGTTTTAGGATGGTTAATCTACATATACTCAGGTTAATGGTTTTAAATGCATGCTAAACCCGACTCCTTTCCCGGCATGGTTAACTACTTACTTGGCTTTACTAATTGGCATTATTTTATCCCTATCCTAAGTTCTTGCTAGCATTCACCCACTAACCCGTCCTCATGAGACTATATCCCTACGCAATGCAGGAACTGACCATTCTACTCCTCCTGCTTAGTGCTTGAATTTGGGATCATCTTGATTGGATTAAATGGTGAGCTTTCATATTTTGGAAGGCTCTATTTCATGTTCATGGATGTTTTTACTTATTTTGGATATTTTATGGATATTGATTTTGGATATAGTTGGGGGCATGTCCCAATGGGATATTGATTTTCTTTTGGTTAAAGGATTTTGTGGAACCACTATGGGTTGGTATGTGCGGGATCAATATTGGTTTTAGCCTTAGTATTGGCATTGGTATTGGGGTTGATGCTGCTGGACTAAGTTTCTTACTATTCTATCCTTTTATGTTATGTTATGGAACTTGGTTTGGTTATCATTTGGTTTTGGCTTATGGTTTGGTTTGGTTATGGTTATCGGTTGGGTTTGGGATGGTTGGACTCATTTGGGTTGGTCTCAATAATAGACCTATCCTATAGTCTGGATTTAGATAATTATATGCTATCTTATTATATGTTCGAAATTCATCCTACTTGGGTATATGCCGGATGGTTAGGTTGGGTATCAGGGTTAGTATCCTATCCTAGTTGGACTTGAGCTGCCTATTACGACAAGGAACCCAATTAGGTTGGGTCATTTAAGAGAAAAGAATAATGTTTATGATTTGCTAAATGATGAAAAGGGGACCTTGGGGTGTTTTAAATCGTTGGTAAAGTGTAAAGGACGAGAAAAAACCAAATTACCCTTTATTAAAAACGTGTAGGAAAACTGTCGCCAGTCTTTATGGTTAGTTAATGACTCATGGTAACTAGTTACGAGTCATTTCCTGGACTCGTGGTCTAGACTACAACTCAGGGCAACCATACTATATGGTCACGAGTCCCTTACCACGACTCGTGACCTCACCCTATGACTCGAGGGGGTTTAGTTGTGATCTAAGTAGTAACCTGGGAGCACCTCACTAGTCAGGTAACGAGTGGCACCATATGACCCATGATGAGTGATAACACCTCATCACGTGAGTTGCTTCCTGTGTAATGTTCAATTTTACAATAAAATCTTAGGGTCCAAAACCTGGGGTATTCTAACATCACCTTTTACAAATCCATCTTCCATTGTAGTACCTCCATCGTTATTGACTTTTCATTGTCGTACATCCAGATAATTCAAGCTCGTCTTCAGAATATTTACTTGTTAAGGACTTGTCTACAGGGAGTCCTTTCATCGCTACTCGTAACGGTATTGCTCTACTTGTAACCCTTATCCTATCTATACTTGTTTGAACTATCATTATTTGTCATGACCTATTTTTCCCTTGTATCATCACTATTATCTATTTAAATTCCTAAGACTACAGGAGAAGCTCTTTCTCATCTAGGCTGGCAACAAGCTATGATTGAGAAAATGTCTACCTTTCACTTTAGTGGTCTTTAAGAGCTTGTTCCTGTGCCTCTAGGTAAATCTACAGTTGGTTTTCATTGGGTATATACAGTGAAGGTTGTCCTTAATAGATAAATTAATTACCTAAAGGCTCGACTAGTGAGAAAGGGTTGTACACAAATTTTTGGTCTTGACTATGGTGATACCTTCTCCCTCGTGGCTAAGATTGTTTCAGTTCATGTGTTTTTATCCATGGCTATTGTTTTCCATTGGCCTCTCTACCAGTTGGATATTTAAAATGTATTTTTTATGGAGATATCAAAGATGCGATAAATATGGAGCAACCACCTAATTTTGTTGCTCAGGAGGAGTCTAGTAACATGGTGTGTAGATTATGACGAGCACTGATGGCCTAAAGTACTCTCCTCAAGCATAGCTGAAGTTTAGAATGGTTATTCAGGAGTTTTTAATGGCACGAAGTGAAGCTGATCATTCAATGTTTTATTATCACTCTTCTCTAGGTTTTTGCATATATTTAGTGGTTTAGGTTGATGACATAGTTATAAAAGATAATAATGGTGAGCAAATTACCAAATTGAAACATCACCTTTTCAACACTTTTAAACTAAGCATCTTAGTCGATTGAAGTACTTCTTGGGCATTGAGGTTGCTCAATCTAAATTAGGAATTGCTATTTCACAGAGTATGCACTTGATATTCCTGAGAGACAGGGATGACAAATTGTAGTCTTATTGATTCTCCAATGTATTTAAGTGTTAAGCTCCTACCAGGTCAGCGGGATAATTTAAGTGATCCTAAAAGATATGGAAGGCTGATAGGAAAGTTGAATTATCTGACTATGACTACACCTCACATTACCTTCCTGGTTAATGTTGCAAGTAAGTTCAGGAATTCTCTTTATGATAGTCACTGGTATGTAGTTATTCATATTCTTCAATCTATAAAATCTACTATAGGAAAAGGACTACTTTATGAAGACCGAGGATATGAGAAAATTATTGGATATTAAGATGTACATTATGCAAGGTCACCCACTGATACATGATCCACTTCTGAATATTGTGTTCTAGTTGGGGGAAAACTAGTGTCTTTGGAAAACTAGGAACAAAATATGGTTGCTAGATCTAATGCAAAAGTAGAATATCGAGTTACGACATTAGAAATATATGAAATCATATGGACCAAGCGACTACTGAAGGAGTTGAAATTTAGAGATACTAGAGAAATGGAATTTGTGTGGAATAATGAAGTTACACTTCAAATTGCATCAAATTCAGTATTTCACGAGAGGACCAAACATAAAGAGAATGATTGTCAGTTTGTAGAAAAAGTTACTCTCAGGAGACACCGTCACAAAAATGACTCATGATTACTAAATGTATAACTTATTATAACAAATTATAAACTATTGCAACCGATGTATATGTATTTTTGATTATTCCAACAGATAACTCATCTGTTGTAATAGATTTTTCATCTATTGCAACAGATGTGTATATCTATTTGATTATTTTCAATAAATGAGACATTTATTATAACTAATGATTAAGTTGTTGCAACAGATGTGTAATCTATTGAAAATAATCAAACATATTAGGCATTTATTGCAACAGATGACCAAATCTATTCGATTATTTCTAACAAACCAGTTATCTGTTGCAATATGTGGAGAGTTCATTGAAAATAATCAAACACACTAGTAATTTGCTACAACAGGTGTCTAAATCTATTTTGATTATTTCTAATAGATTATTCATCTATTGCAATAGATTAATCATTTGTTGCAACATGTGTAAAATATGTTAGAAATAATCACACATATGATCTATTGCAACATATGTCTATATCTATTTTGATTATTTTCAATAAATTATTAATTTGTTGCAACAGATTAATCATCTGTTTTAACATATGTAGAGTAGGTTTGAAATAATCAAACATATTAGTCATCTACTGCAGCAGATGTCGATATCTGTTCGCTCATTCCCAACAGATATACATCTGTTGCAGCAGCTGAAGAAGACGGTTTCAAGATGATTTCTCGAAGAAGAAGATGTTACAACCAACAAACCTGACTGTCAAGCTAGTTTCTTTATCTTTATGGATCCAAGCATCGTCTATCTTCATCTCGGTTAGATCTGATCATCACAGCAAGAGAAAAGTAAGATATGGTTGCACAATGAAGATACTAGTACAAATTTAGTGGAAAGGGTACTCACATGCAGGAAGAAGCTTTGTACACTTCATTAATTCTCTTAGAGCTGATCAAAAAAAAAGTTAGGATCCATTTATAAGTGCATCAGCTGTAGAAGACAATTTCAATCTGATTTCATGAAGAAGAAGAAGATGGTAAAGTTTAAGTTTGAAGGAATTCAAATTCAAATGCAGAAGAGGAGTGAATATGAGAGCAATTAGGAAAGTAGGTGTTTCTAGAAACCCTACTGCTTTAGATATTTTCTTATCCGGATTGGACCGGCTATGTAATTACATTGGGCTTTATTTGTAAAATGGGTTGGTCCATTAACTTTGGTTGAATAATTTAATAAAATTCCAAATTTACCCAAAAATATATATATATATAAATAAGGGTAAAATAGTAATTTTAGTGAATTCTTATTGGGTTATCGGTTAAAATGATAACCCAATAGGCTAAAATCGGAACCGAATCGATAACACAATAAAATTTTTTACAAAACCAATAAAAAACCAATAACCCATTACCAATAACCCACTAGTATTTTTATCGGTTCAGTTTATCGGTTAGTTTGATTTTTACACGGCCCAAACACAACCAGCCCACTCCAATTAAGATAACCCAGCCCATCTCCTCTTTTCTCAAAACAAAACCAAACAGTGTATATCAACAAACATACGCGTGCAACACAGCACCGTACAGCTCTCAGCAAAATCAACAAAACAATGGCAAAACCAGCGAAACAATGGTGATACCAACGCCGAACAATCCTTGAACCATCGAATAATGGGAAATTCGATGGGTTTTTCACCTCCATATCATTTTTCCCCTCCCCTTTCCATCAACATCTCCATCAACATCACTTCAATCTCTTTTCCTTCCTCACTTTTTCTGAAAAATCAGACTTAAAAAAGACGACTTTTCTCCATTATAGACCTCTGAAAAGAGAAATATATGGAAATTCAATGTTTTTTGGGAGGATATTTCTTTGAATTTATGGACAAATAATGGTCCATTTTGGAGAACCAAAGTTGTCAAAATCATCAAGCCAAAGTCCCAACCTTTCAAATCCTGTATGAAAAGGTTATTTCTTTTCTCTACCTTCAAACCATCACTATTTTGAATTTTTGTAAAGCTTCAGAGGGAGGTTGGGCAGCCCAAAAATTGCCTATATAAGGGATAGAAAAACTAAGAAAGGGGATGGCAGTTTTGGGGGATTTTTTTTGAAAATTTCTATCACACTTTTGATTTAATAAATTCCCTATTTTCTTTCTGATTTACTCTGGCCGCTTTCATTGTTTATTTTCGTTGTTCGAATTCCAAGTCGGAGTCAGTGGTGGAATCGCTCTTCAACTCATTGCCTTAGTTCGTTGCCCCGAGAAAGGTAACCTCTTTTCCATTTTTAGTAGTATTTCTCATTTATGTTGTTGCGGTTGTAACCTCTATGCCTCACCTTTATTTTGTTCTGCTTTATTTCGTTTCTATCTCCATTAATTTTGTGTCTGGTTGTTGTCTGCCTTTCATATAGCTACGCAGTGGTTGCATGTTACTTATTGCTTTGGTCGGCTTGGTTGATAGTATTTCAACTGAGAGTCATGTCTTGCTTTCAGTTATGTTCAGAGGATTATCGAGGATTCGAACTTTTTGGGTGCCAAGAAAACTTAATAATGGATGCGGAGAGAGATGACCGGTAAGGCTGAGGCCGTGATCTTTAAAAACTAAGGGGACGAACCCTTTGTGGGTTGCCAATGTATCCCAAGGAAATCAGGCCGAACGTAGTTCATTACATATGAAATAAAAGGAAAATTTGATATTTTTTCTAATGTGACCGAGGCCAATGTGGCCACCTACGTATCTGTCAAGGAAGTCAGGTCAACCATAGTTCGCATTACAAGCAAAAGGAATTTTTGAGAAATTTTTACTTAAAATACCATACCCGACATGGGTTTCCTACGTATTCCCCTGAGGGAACAAGGTCATTCGTAGTTTCATTACATAGAAAAGGGAACATTACATACGAAATAGATAAAGACTTCTAGACATAGTATCTCTTAACAACATCTGCATTGATGGCTTTTGGCCATACTTCACCATCCATTTCTGCTAGGGTCAGTGCTCCGCTTGTTAATACTCGATGAACGACGTAAGGCCCTTCCCCGTTAGGTGCGAACTTTCCTTTAGCTTCATTCTGGTGCAAAAATATGCACTTCAACACCAATTGTCCTGGCTTGAATTGTCTCGGTCGTACCTTCTTGTTGAAAGCTTTGACTATTCTATTCTGATAAAGCTACCTATGACAAACTGCGTTCATCCTCTTTTCATCAATTAGCATCAATTGTTCATACCAATTTTGGATCCAATCGACATCACTCAACTCAGCTTCCTGAATAATTCTCAAACACGGTATCTCTACTTCTATGGGTAACACTGCTTCTGTTCCATAAACTAACAAATAAGGTGTTGCTCCAGTAGAAGTCCTAATAGTGGTGCGATAGCCAAGAAGGAAAAATGACAAATTCTTGTGCCAATGATTATAGTTATCAATCATCTTTCATAATATCTGCTTGATGTTTTTGTTGGCGGCCTCAACTACTCCATTAATCTGAGAAAGGTAAGGAGTGGAATTATGATGAGTAATATTAAACTTCTCACATATCTCGTGCATCAATCCACTGTTGAGATTAGTTTCATTATCTGTTATAATTAATTTCGGAACTCCAAATCAATAAATAATGTTATTGCGAACAAAGTCTGTCACCATTTTCTTTGTTACTGACTTGTAAGATGAGGCTTCTACCCATTTGGTGAAATAATCAATAGCTACTAAAATAAACCTATGTCCATTTGATGCAAATGGCTCAATAGGATCGATGACATTCATTCCCCATGCTACAAACGGCCAAGGAGAACTTGGCACATTGAGTTCATTTGGTAGAACATGAATCAAGTCACCATGAATCTGACATTTATGACACTTTTACAAAAAGTGAATGCAATTTGTTTCTATTATCATCCAGAAATAGCCAGCCTAAAGGATCTTCTTTACCAAAATAAAACCATTCATATGCGGCCCACACATGTCCCCATGTATTTCTTCGACTAACTTGGTTGCCTCATGAGCGTCGACGAACCTTAAAAATTCTAAATCTGGAGTCCTTCTGTAAAGGATTTCTCCATTTAGGAAAAAGTGATTTGCCAATCTCCGAAGTGTTCTCTTCTGAATATTGGTTATGCCTTCTGGATAGTCTCCCTCCTTGAGATACCTCTTGATGTCATAGTACCAAGGTTTTCCGTCTGGCTCCTCATCTATATAAAGACAATATGTCGGTTGGTCTTATACATTCACCTTGATAGGATCTATAAAATTCTTGTCTGGATGTTGAATCATAGAGGACAAGGTTGCCAATGCATCTGCTAACTCATTTTGAGTTCTCAGGACGTGTTTAAATTCAACCTTGATGAACTTCTTGCACAATTCTTTCACGCACTAAAGATATGGAAGTAACTTCACGTTCTTGACACTTTATTCGCCTTGTACTTGATGAACCACTAAATTTGAATCTCCTATAACCAAAAGTTCCTGTGTGTTCATATCAATATCCATCCTAAGACCAAGAATGCAAACCTTGTATTCTGCCATATTGTTAGTGCATGGAAACCTGAGCTTTGCTGAGATTGAATAATGCTGGCTTGATTCTAAAATTAATACTGCTCCAATGCAGACTCCTCTGAAGTTTGCATCCCTATTAAAGAACATTCTCCAACCTTGATAGTCTTCATATATATCTTCTTCGATAAATAAAATTTCTTCATCCGAGAAATAAGTTTTAAGAGGCTTGTACTCTTCATTTACAGGGTCTTCAGCAAGATGGTCGGCTAACGCTTGTCCTTTCATCGCTTTTTGAGTAACATAAACAATGCCAAATTCACTTAGCAGAATTTGCCACTTTGCTAACTTCCCAGTAGGCATGGGCTTCTAAAAGATATACTTGAGCGAATCCATTCTAGAAATCAAAAAAGTGGTATACGCACACATGTAATGCCTTAACTTTTGTGCAATCCAAGTTAAGGCACAATATGTATGCTCCAATAATGTATACTGGGGTTCATAAGGCGTGAACTTCTTGCTCAAGTAATATATAGCCTGCTCCTTCTTTCCAGTTTTATCATGTTGTCTTAAATCACACCCAAATGCATTGTCTGACACAGACTAATATAGAAACAATGGCCTTCCGGGCTCTAGGGGCACCAAAATAGGTGGATTAGACATATATTCCTTGATTCTGTCAAAAGCTTATTGGCAATCTTCTTTCCACTTGGTAGCAACATCCTTTCTCAACAGCTTGAATATCGATTCACAAATTATCGTGGATTGTGCAATAAATTGACTGATGTAATTGAGTCTACCTAGGAAACTCATTACGTCCTTTCGACTTCTTGGAGGAGACAAGTCTTGGATAGCCTTTATTTTTTAAGGATCCAATTCTATTCCTTTTCTACTCATGATGAAACCCAATAGCTTCCCAGTGGGGACACCAAATGTACACTTTGCACGATTCAATTTCAAATCATACCGTCTCAGCCTGTCAAAGAACTTCTTTAAATCTTCCAAATGATTTGAGCTCTTTCGCGACTTGATAATGACATCATCAATATAGACTTCAATCTCCTTGTGGATTATGTCATGAAAAATGGTAGTCATGGCCCTCATATAAGTTTCCTTGCATTCTTGAGTCTAAAAAGCATCACTCGATAACAATATACTCCCCAAGGTGTGATAAAAGCGGTCTCCGATCCCAGTCAGACTTGAGATGCCTGACACTACTATGAAATACCCTGGGTTTTGTACCCTTAGAAAATTTTCTAGGTTTTTGAGTTTTGGAAGACATACGACTGGTGGGTATTCATATAATAGGGTACGAGTATTATGCCTTGGTCGTATTTTGATCAGTGTTGGGTGGTGGGTTGGATTGGTTTCTGGAATAGGTACGACTTAGGTTGGTATGAGTCCTATGGTTGGATACGGGTCATTTGGTTTGGGTTTTTCCTTTCACTTGACTTGAGACTTAGTAAAATAACTTGGATCTGAGTACGAGTGGCTCACCATGAGCTGTAAGTCAGGGTACAAGTCGTACCATGGACTCATATAGTAGATAGTGTTTAACTTTTATTGATTTTATTCTGCCAGGGATACAATTTAGGAGTACGGATCATATGGTTTGGGTACGACTTGGTTTGGGTACGTCATATGATGGAAAATATTGGGCCCAATGGGGAGGCTTAGGGCATGAGTGGTGGGTACCACTCATATGAAAGGGTACGACTGGTATGGTGAGTCGTACCCATATGCGGGATTTTTATAGAGTTTAAGTAGGGGTAATTTGGACATTTCCCCACTTACTCACTCAAGGTCCCATGAATTCTAATCTACTTGGGAGGTTATTTACCCTATTATTCTATTATTAAATACTTATAAAACTCTCTTAAACATTCTGCAATTCTCTCTAAGGATCTTGGTAAAGAAAGGCTAGGGTTTCACAAAGGTGGTCAATATAGGACTTGTATTGGTGATCTCTTTCCCTCATCTTCTTAATTTAAGGCAAGATACTTCTCCTTCATTGTTAGTTCCAACTAAAGGCATGTTTTATACAATGTTTTCATGGCATGATTATTGTATGATTTTGGGATTTTCAAATATATGGTAGGGTTTTGTCATTAAATACTTGGTTATGGTTTTTCTAGGTTTTAGTTATGTTTTACATGCTTTAATGGTGGGTTGGACAACTGGTTGAATGGGAATGGTTAATTGGTATTTGTTTTTGGTTGTGGAAATACTATGCCCCCAACATGTTTTATATAATGCCTATGATAATGCTTTTACTATATTATTGGACTTTTATTGGAACTATTGCATGGTATGGTTTGGTAATGAAACCCTAAATGGTATAAATGGTTTGGAATGGTTTAAATGGTAAGGTTCGGTGATCATGGTTATGGTTAATTAAACTTCCTTGTGGGGCACAAAGGAATCCCCCAAGTAAACATGTTAATGAATAACTTATGGGGTATATAGGACTCCCCCAAGCTACTTAATAATGGGACACTTATGGGGTACACAGGATTTCCCCAAGTTGACTTGATAATGTAATCAATGGGTACATGGGAATCCCTTTTACATAAAGGTTGGCTAAGGACATTGTTTGCAAACCATATTAGGTATGTCAATACCACTACTCATGACCATTGTTAAAAATAATGGTATAATGGTTTGGTTTGATGAAAATGGTTTTAATTGGGCTATAATGGTGGGGTGTGCTAGCTAAATGTGAAGGTACGGGTACGATGGATGGACACCAAAAACTCATGTTTGCCGACATGAAGGGTTGGTCATGGAGACCATGAATGATACTAGAAGGTATTTAGAAATCCTTTAAGTACACTGTACATATGTATCATGGAGAGTGAGGGTACTTGGGAATCCCCTACTCTTATGATATCTCCAATTCATACGGATACACACATCGAAGCCCATTCAGGGGGTTACATGATGTTGTGTGTATTTATGCATTTTAGCGTTACTATTCTAGCCCTTTTAGCCTTGTTTTAAGGATGATTCTTATGCTATATGTGTTGATAATGATATAAATGAGCATTTATGTGTCCAAGTATGTGCTTACAATGTTTAATGGTGTTTTCACATGAGTTTTGATTCAATTTGAGCATTTAGAGTTCAACAGATGAAACTAGTGTTACTAGCTTGAGTTAGGTGTTTGTATAGTCTATCGTATTGGGTTCTAGTGTGTTTTAATGAGTTCCTAAGTTTTTTTTTATGTATTTCTATGTGAAACAACTTGTTGCTAATTTTCAAGGGTCAATTGTATTAAGCCAAAGGCCAAAACAATGAGTTAAAGATCAAAGTGAAATTAGCCTATGCTTAGCTCGTGTTTTTGATTCATCGTCTTGGATGTTGTATTGTTTTGAGCTCTAAATTGTTGTGTTTAATGATATAGGATGTTTGCTGAATGAATTATTATGATATATGAAGGATATACAAGCTTCAAATCAAGTGGAAACAACTCAAAAAGGCTCGGAATGGCTCAACGAAAGCACGATACAAAAATTGACGCAGTTTGGACCCCTTGAAATATATTGGGCACATGTGGGATTTAGGAGTGGCCAAAGGAAACGAAAAAAATGCCACTGGATTTAGAAGAGTCCCAAATTAGTGAGCCACTAGCGCGTGTACATTTTGATGGAGTTTAAGGAGGAGCCGTGACGGGGTGAAATCGCGACGACATTCTGGATGTTGACAGATTTTTGAGAATGGTGATTTGGCTCAACACCGTGACATGGTGATACCCAAAATAAGGATAATTCTGCCCAGATGAAAGAAAACAGCGTGAAAACCCAATCCAATTCGATTTATGACTTGTATACTATAAATACAATGTCCCAAACTCCGTTTTAATCATCTTGGAACACCGTAGATCACTTGGGACATCATTGGAGGCTACCACAACTTCTTTTTAGGTTTTATCATTCTTTAATTTTGTTTTTTGTATGGTTTATATCATCATTCCAAGGTATTGGATGATGAATAGTTCTATTAAAGGATAAACCCTCTTTCTGGGGTTAAGGCCAAGATCATGAATACTTTTGTTTTGAATTAAGTTTGTTTGATTTGCTTATCATTATGGTTGTTTGTTTATTCTTAATTTAACTATTTTAAGGATTATCTACCCTTTGAATACATCAATTGTCAACATTTTAATCTCGGGAGAGGGAATAGAGAGATAGAACATGGGAATAAACAAAGTATGGTTCTTGTTTCTTTATAAAATAAGGAATTTGAATTAGCATCTAGGACAGGGATATACTTAGATGCCTTACTTGATTCAAACGTAGGATGATAGCCATAAAATACTTAATTGGATTATTACATTCCTGCTCAATGATTTAGTTGTAATATCATATTAGGTAAATGATTAGAGATCGGGAGACCATTATCTGTCAACAACCAAGATAAGCAATCTAACAAATGAAATTCAATAGTGTAGTATGATTGTTCTTAAGCCTTTACCCTAGGTATCTATCCTTTAATTCTCTAAAGCCATTTACTTTTCCGCATTAGTTTAGTTAATTTTTAGTTTACAAATCAAAAACTTTATTTCTTACTCTTCTCAATTTGCTTAAGTAGAATTGGATAGTTGGCAAAATCAAGTCCCTGTAGGATCGATATTCGGCTTTCTTGAAGGCTACTTTACTACTTGATAAGACTATATACACTTGAGTGTGCGCTTGGGCGCTGTCAAGTTTTTGGCGCTGTTGCCGGGGAGTTGTAGATTGGTAACTATCTTATTTTTAGTTTAGCTATATTAAGTTGTACATAGTTTAGTAATTTTTATTTTTAGTTTCTTTATTCTTTTTTATTTCTCACACTCTTCTTGAGATGTCAGTCTTGGATAAAAGGGTTTTTGAGGGATGATGATTCTTGTCATTATTGTGGAGGACCCCACTATGAGGCTTATTGTCCAAATTTTGATCCAAGAATTTGGAGGGGACCTGCTTGTTTCCAACATGTGGAGAAACCCATAAGTTGTTATGTGGTTTGTTACAGTCTGTATCACTCTACAGATATGTGTACTTTTAATCTTGATTTAGTCATGTTTGTGGGTAATGCTCAATAGACAACTAAGGAGGTAGATGCAGAGTTAACTTCCAAACCGGTTGCAGATAAAGTTACCAATAATTTGAGGAAGTCTGAGTACTCAGAAACTAAAGATGTTGAACAGGTTAAAGGGATACTACCATCACCACAAGAATTACATCCACTCGACTATCATATTTCTTTAGAGACAGAAATTGAGAAGGTGAATAAGAGTGAGGGTATTGAGAATAGTGTAAATTTTGAAGTGGGATTGGTTAGGCCTCACTCAAAGCACTTTTCTACATTATGTTTAGATGATGTCTTGTCTGTGGAATCATTTAAAAAAGTGCAAAAGTGTGAAGATGAGAAATAAGAATCCTATATTCTTAATTTTACACAAGACAAGCAACATAAAAACATACCTTACTTCAAGGATGAGTGGTTTACCATGCATATTCTATTACTCGATTCCTTAATCTTCATACCACCTCCCTGTGAGCGAGTCAAGAAGATGGATGCAAAGTTGGGGGTGAAATTCATATCCTCAAGGTGGAGGAAAAATCATGATTAGGTCATGCTACGACACTAAATCAGGCGCTTCTTGGGAGGCAACCCAAGTGAAGTTAAGTAGGTATGATTTCTTTTTAGTTTCTAGTTTTTATTTCACATAGTTTTTGTTTTTGATTGAGTTGCAGGTTAATGAGAAGTTAGAGTACTATAAACTTGAGCTAAGGATCATGACAAAAATAGAGTGTGGGGTCCCACGGATCTCATTATTGTGTAAAGATGCTACTAGCTAGGCCTAGAGGCCACAGGGAGTATTTCTATCTCTTAATTTTATGTTTACTTTGGGAACAAAATAGATTTTTAAGCGTAGAGTGGGGAAATTCCTAAATTTTGGCTCAATTTAAAATTTAAATTTTTTTAGTGTAAGATATTCTTGTTGGTGCTATTTTTGATTGCATGGTGCAAGTGTTTTGTTTGGTAAAAGTATGTTGAATGAGTGAATTACTACTTTTGAGACTCTTAGGCTCATTTTTGTGACTTTTGTACTTTTTGGCTTAAAATTTGAATCTATGCTATTGTGTGGTTGGGAGTCTATGATGATCCTATGTGAGTCGAACATGTGCCATGTGTGATGTGAGGTATTTTGTATATTCCTTGTTGCATGTGATGTCTAGAACTTGCCCGGTGTGTGTGCAAGCTAAATATAGAATGTTAGTTTAGGAGAAGATTTAGGTATTTCTTTGATAGCCTTGTTTTATACATTTCTTTTGACCTACCTTTGTGCATTATCCTAGTTAAACCCCATTCAACATTTAGCTTATTTTATTTGGTAGCCTCATATGTAGCCTAATTTCCTTCGTTGATAGACCATAATTTGATCCAAAAATCTCCTAAGTGCTTTAGTAAAAAATTGATTTAGTAAGGAGTTTGAGAAATTAAAGAAGAAAAAAGTGAAATGGATGCCCCAAGGTAATAGTTATTGGTGTTTATTTTGATGTGTGGTGGTTGGGAGTGATATAAATGATGTTATAAATATTCCTATGATAGTAGAAAATGAGAAAAATTAAATCTTGAAGTAATAAATAATGCGCCTACCATGTGTTTGTGAATATGCTTAAAGGAGATGGGGCAAAATAAAAGAATGGGGTAGACAAAAATGGTGCAATTTGATTGTTGGAGATTGGTTTTAAATGTATAATGTAGTGTATTAAAGAGCTTAGAGAGGTTAGTCACTATTCTCAAATAGTTTTTACCCGTCCCTTAGCCTACATTACAACCCAAGAAAAGTCCTAATTGATCCTAAGCTTTACATTCTAATATTATTGGAGTACTACACTAAGGGAAAGCTTATGGTTCATAGTGTGTAACTTGTGAATTCTTTGTGAGAGTGAGCATAATTTGATTCTTGAACCCATCATGTTACAAAGTACTTTTATGTAAGTGATTATGGGTAACTCTCTTGTTGTGAGAGGCACATGTTTGATGAATATGGGTAATTTGTATGATATATTTTATTGAATTATAAGCATGAGTTTGACAACTAGGTGAGTCAATTCTTGAGGCTCGGACGTTTTGGAGTAGTGTTCATAAGTTTTCAATTGTGTATAACATGCTTCATTTAGAAACTTGCATTCTGTGTAGTCATTGTAGTACGAGCTTGAGTGTCTTGCTTGTAGTAGAAGTGTGGAGTTTTTCCAGCTCATGGTGTTTATAGTTAAGAGTTGTTCGAGGATGAACAAGGCTTTAAGTCTTGGGGGGTGATGTTGGGTGTATTTATGCATTTTAGCATTACTATTCTAGCCCTTTTAGCCTTGTTTTAAGGATGATTCTTATGCTATATGTGTTGATAATGATATAAATGAGAATTTATGTGTCCAAGTATGTGCTTATAATGTTTAATGGTGTTTTCACATGAGTTTTGATTCAATTTGAGCATGTAGAGTTCAACCGATGAAACTAGTGTTACTAGCTTGAGTTAGGTGTTTGTATAGTCTATTGTATTGAGTTCTAGTGTGTTTTAATGAGTTCCTAAGGTTTTTTTTTATATATTTATATGTGAAAAAACTTGTTGCTAATCTTCAAGGGTCAATTGTATTAAGCCAAAGGTCAAAACAATGAGTTAAAGATCAAAGTGAAATTAGCCTATGCTTAGCTCGTATTTTTGATTCACCGTCTTGGATGTTATGTTGTTTTGAGCTCTAAATTGTTGTATTCACCGTCTTGGATGTTGTGTTGTTTTGAGCTCTAAATTGTTGTGTTTAAGGATTTAGGAGGCTTTATTAATGAATCATTATGATATATGAAGGATATACAAGCTTCAAATCAAGTGGAAACAACTCAAAAAGGCTCGGAATGTCTCAACGAAAACACAATACAAAAATTGACACAATTTGGACCCCCTGAAATGTATTGGGCGCTTGGGGGTTGTAGGAACTTCCAATATAAGTGTACAAAACTTCAATGGATTCAAAAGAGGTCCAAATTATTGACCCACTTGTGCGTGTACATTTTTATGGAGTTTAAGGAGGCGCCGTGATGCGGTGAAATCGGAATAAGATTCTAGATTTTGATAGATTATTGAAAATTGCTATTTGGATCAACACAGCGACACGGTGATGCCCAAAATAAGTATAATTTTCCTAGATGAAAGAAAACAGCGTGGAAACCCAATCCAAGTTGGTTTATGACTTGTATACTACAAATATAACGTCCCAAACTCCATTTTAATCATCTTGGAACACCCTGGATCACTTAGGACATCATTGGAGGCTACCACAACTTATTTTTAGGTTTTATCATTCATTAATTTAGTTTTTTGTATGGTTTTTATCATCACTCCAAGGGATTGGATGATGAATATTTCCATTACAGGCTAAACCTTTTTTCCGGTGATGAGTCATCTCTATGGGAGGATGTCTCTAATGCTTTCCTGGACTGCTTCTTTCCTTAGGAGTTAAGGGAAGTAGAGGCAGATGATTTTATAAATCTGAAGCAATGCAAAATGTTGGTCAAGGAGTATGCCTTGAAGTTTCACCAGTTATCTCATATACTTCGGAGATAGTTTCTAGCATAAGGGCTAGAATGAGGAATTTTTCTTAAGGGTTGTCCCGAGACTTGATATTAGCAAGTAAGGTTGCCTTGTTAATCAAGAAAATGGATATATCCAGGTTGGTTATGTAAATGCAACAAGTAGATAAAGACAAGAAGAAATAGGAAGAGATTAGGGAGAGACAGAGCAATAAGGTTATATTTTCTAAGCAGGGTGGTGGCCAACAACAGAGTGGAAGAGATGGTGGGAAGTGGCCCAACAAGAAGTGGGGAAACTCTGGGTCTTACTCGATGTCTAGCACTCCCTACCCAAAGCCGTTAGGTGATAGGCATTTCCAAGGTGGCGACAACTTTAGGGAACAGGGTGCCCAATTTTAGGCTAGTGGGCCCCAGCTAGCTATATCATATCCTCCATGCAGGTTTTGTGGTAGATTACGTCAGGGTTACTATGAAGAAGGAAAGGCCAAGTGCTTTAGTTATGGCTAGCTAGGGCACATAATTAGAAACAACCTAGTGGCCAAGGTTGCTTTAGGGGCAAATAAGGCCTAGTTTCCTCATCATCAGCTCTGGCACCAAAGGGTGCACCACTTAGTTTTGACATTGGTAAAAATCATCTTTATGCTATCACTACCTAACAGAAGTCTGAGGCATCGCCTGATGTCATGACTGGTATGTTTAAAACACTTTTCTCATGATATGTACTATTTACTTAATTCAAGGTCTACTCTTTCTTATGTGACCTTATTTGTGGCTGCGCATTTTGGTTTCAATCCTGGGTGTGTTTCAGACCTTTTTTCTGCTTCTACCCCAGTAGGTGACTTTATAATTGCTAGGAAAGTCTAAAGAGAGGTGTGGTATCTGTTGGTAGCTAAGACATTGAGGCGGATCTATTCGAATTACATATGGTGGATTTTGATGTTATATTGGGAATGCATTGGTTGCACTCATGCTATACTTCTCTAGACTATCATACCCGTAGGGTTGTATTTAATTCCCTAATGAGCTATTTATTTAATTGGAGGGTCGTTCTCTAGCCCTTAAAGAAAATTCATATTATATCTTAGAGTTCAGAGATTAATCTCTAAAGGCTGTCTATATGATCTAGTCCAGGTTAAAGATTTTAACTCGGATGGTCCTTCTTTGCATCCTGTCCTGGTGATGAATGAATTTCCTGAGGTCTTCCTGATGACCTTTTTAGTGTTCCTCTTGATAGGGAGATTGAGTTTGGGATTGATCTTGTCTCAGACACTCATCCAATTTCTATTCCTCCTTATATAATGGCTCTAACTGAGTTGAAGGAGCTTAAGGAGCAACTCAAGGATCTCTTAGACAAGGGTTTTTTCCATCCTAGTGTGTCCCCGTGGGGTGCACCAATGTTATTCATGTGTAAGAAGGATGGTTCCTTTGAATATATTTTAATTATTGGCAGTTGAACAAGGTAACAATAAAGAACAAGTATCTTCTTTAGAGGATAACTGATTTGTTTGATCAGTTTTAGGGTGATAAGTTTTTCTCTAAGATCGATCTTCAATATAGGTATCATCAGTTAAAGATTGGGGAGGTGGATATACCCAAGACTGCCTTCCGTACCTGATATGGGCACTTTGAGTTTCTGGTTATGTCCTTTGGGTTGACCAATGCCCCTGCATTATTCATGGATTTTATGAATAGGGTCTTCTATCAATTCTTGGATCTATTTTTCATTATTTTTATAGATGACATTTTGGTATACTCTAAGAGCAAGGTGGATTATGCGAATCACCTTTGCTTTGTGTTGCAGACCTTGAAGAAGCAACAGGTGTTTGCTAAATTCTCAAAATATGAGTTCTAGTTGAATGCTGTCACCTTTTTGGGTCATATCATTCTAGTGAAGGGGTCATGGTAGATCCACAGAAGGTTGCAGTGGTGAAGAAGTGGCCTAGACCTACGACTCCAATTGATAATCAAAGCTTTTTAGGTTTAGCTGGCTACTACAAGAGATAAATGGAGAGTTTCTTGACTATAGCTACCACATTGACTAAGTTGACTCAGAAGAAGGTAAATTTTTTATGGTCGGATGCTTGTGAGGGTAGTTTCAATAAGCTGAAGGATAAGTTAACTTCAACTACGGTCTTGAATTTTCCTGAAGAAACAAATGGGTTTGTGGTCTACTATGATGTGTCCCATATGGGACTTAATTGTGTTTTGATGCAGCATGGCTAGGTGATAGATTATGCCTCTGGACAGTTGAAGGTGCATGAGAAGAATTATCCGACCCATGACTTGGAATTGTAACATGTGGTATTCGCATTGAAAATCCAGCATCACTATTTGTTTGGAGTGCATATGGATATCTTTTCTGATCACAAGAGCCTGGATTATGTTTTTACTCAGAAAGAGCTTAACCTCAGGCCAAAAATATATCTTGAGCTGCTTAAAGACTATGAAATAAGTCTTCACTACCATCCAAGTAAAGGTAATATGGTTGCTGATGCTCTTAGCAGATTATCCATGGGGAGTCTGGCTCATGTGGACGAGGGGATAAGGGAGTTGGTGAAAGATATTGACCATTTTTCTAACCTTAGAGTTCATCTCTTGGACTCTAAGGATAGTGGTGTGTTTGTTTAGAATATGGCGCATTTGTCGCTTGGTACTGAAATTAAGGAGAAAATTCCCTTGAATTTCATTTTTCGAACCCAATACGACTCATAGGTATGAGTGGTATGGTCCTGTCATATGCTGACCAGTGTTAGTTGGTGGGATGGTTTTGGTCACTGGAATGGGTATGACTTAGGGTTATGAGTCATAGGGATTAGTACGAGTCATATCAAGGTCTTCTATAGTGGGCAGTGTTTGATCCTCTAGGTATTTCATTCTACCAAGGATACGGGTTATGGGTATGGATCGTATGCTATGGTTACGACTTGGTTGGATGGGTTGCATACTGGACAGTGTTTGATCCAAAGGTTGAGGCTTGGATATGAGTGGTGGATACTGATCATATAGGAGGGTACGAATTGTATGGTCAGTCGTATCCCTGTGATGGATTTTAAGGAATTTAAGTGGGGGTATTCTAGATATTTCCCTACTTACCCTAACTAGGACCCATGACTTCTGACACACTTTGAGACTATTTACCCTATTATTCTATTCATTAACACTTAAAAACTATTCCAAGACACTTCATAATTCCCTCAAGAGCTTTTGGGGCAAGAAGGCTAGGGTTTCATCTTATGGATTGCTTTGGGCTTGTCTTGGTGATTTTTTTCCATTAATTTTTTGGTAAAAGGCACGATTCTCTTCCCTCATTGTAATTTCAACTAAAGGCATGATTTATATGATTGGTTTCATGATTTTACTATTTCATGATTATGGTTTTCAACTATTATTTGGGGGTTTTGATATTGAATGCTTGGTTATAGTTTCCTATGGTTTTACTTATGCTTTTATATGCATAAATGATGGATTCGGACAATTGGATTGCATGGTAATGGTTTAATGTCTTGGGAATTGGTTTTGGTTATATTATGCCGCCAAGGTGTTTGACAAAATGCTTATAAAGATAAGTTTATTGGATTGACTTCTTCTAATAGAACTCTTGCATGTTTTAAATCGGATAAAGAACTTATACATGGTTTAAATTGTTTGAAAAGGCAAAAGGCTAAATGGTTATACTTGTGGAGGACATGGAAGTCTCCCAAGTTGATTTAATATGGTAATTAGAAGGGCACCTAAGGTCCCCTTAACCTAAATGGTTTGACTATGGATATTACTTGCAAGTAAGGGGTGGTATGACGATACCACTAATATTGGCCTTGGTTAATAAATGGTAAATAGATTGTTCGGACATGGTTTTGATTGGTTATTAATGGCGGGGTGTGTAGCTAAGCCATAAAAGGTGGTGGTTTCAGGGGGACCAAAATTGGAACACATATTTACCGATATGAGGGGTCTTGATAGCCGTGTGTGTGTGCCACATTTTATATTAGGGGATGTACTATTCATCCCATGGGATATTTCTAGGTCATATGGCTATACGCACTAGGGCTCTTTCAGCAGGAAGAGCAAACCCATATGGCCCGTAGGTGGTTAGGACGACAAAGTTACACAACCCAAGTATAAAGGTTTTAAATTCATGCCAAACCCGGTTCCTTTTCCTGGATCTTATATATGTATGGTTGTATACATTATGGATGGTTTTACTTGGTTTTATAACTGACATTATTTTAACATTATCTTAAGATTCATGCTAGCGGTCACTCACTAATACCGTCTACTGGCAGATGTAAACCCACCCTATGCAGGAACCGGCTATTCTACTCCTCCTATTTAGCACACGAATTTAGTATCAGCATTTGGACTGAAGTGGTAAGCTTTCATCTTTTTGGGAGGCATAATTTCATATGATGGATTTCTTTAGACATTTTTTTATTTGTTTTAGATATTGGTTTTGGCCATAGTTGGGGGCATGTACCAACCAGATTTGTTTACTCTTTTGGATACAGGGTTTGTGGTACTTCTGGAAGTTGGTATGGGTGGGATCGATATTGGTGTCGGCCTTGGCATTGGAATAAGCCGGTAGGCTGACATCATTAGATGATATTGTTGGTTGTTCCATACTATTACATTTTGGGATTGATTTTCTTATTACGTTTTGGTATTCCCTTTGGTTTATGGCCTATGGTTTGGTTTGGTATGGTTGGGAAGTTGGTGTGGTCCGATTGGGTCGGTCGTAGTTGTGACCCTATCCCTGAGTCTTAATAAGAACAGTAATGCTATCTTGTTATATGTTTGAAAGTAAGCCCATCTAAGAATGGATATAAGTGGTTGGGTTAGGTAATAGAGGGCAGTCCTTGATATTAGCTGGACTTGGGATGCACATTGCGACAAGGCCCGAGGTTAGGTTGTGTCACGAAATTGGTTCACCAAGCCATGGAGAAGGTGAATGTGATTTGGGATAGGCTTAAGGTTTTCCAGAGTTGGCAAAAGTCCTATGCAGATGTGAGGCATAGAAAGTTAGAGTTTGAGGTTGGGGATAGGGTTTTTCTTGAAGGTGTCTCCCATATAGGGAGTAATGCAGTTTGGGAAGAAGGGGAAGCTCTGTCCCCAATATATTGGTTCATATGTGATCTTGAGGAGTATTGTCAATGTTGCATATGAGTTAGAGTTGCCTTCTAGTTTGAGCTCCATTTACCTGGTGTTTCGTGTTTCTATGTTGCTGAAGTGGGTGGGTGATTTATCAAAGATTGTACCTATCAAGGATATTGGTATTTTGGATTTTCTGTCTTATAAGGAAATCTCGATTGAGATCTTGGATCAGTAGGTTCGTAGGTTACAGACCAAGGACATAGCTTTGATGAAGTTTCTATGAATAAATCATAAGGTTGAAGAGGTAAATAAGAAGCAGAAGAGGACATTAAGTCCAAGTATCTATTCCTATTTCCCATCCCAGAAATTCATGCTCAAGGTATGTGTTATTTTTATCATATTTGTTTTTTATTTTGTTAAAAAGTAGAGACGTTTGGGGGTTTAATTGTGCTTGTACTTCATTGTTCCATCATTTGAGGACAAATGATCCAAGTGGGGGGAGAATTGAAACACCTCAAGATTTGGTCCTTGCAATTTTCTTGAGCCTCGAACTTTTCTATCATCATACGACTCACCATACTAGTGTATGATATGGGTATGAGTTAGGTGACCCAACTTATAAGGTGTACAGTGTGTGGTAGTTGGGTTTCTGTTTTGGTTATGACTTGGTGGGTATGGGTCGTGCAGTTTGGTGATGGTTCGTTAGGTTGGTCTTTCACTTAATCTGAAACATAGTGAATTAACTTATCTCTAAGTACGAGTGGCTCACTAAGAGCCATGATGATATTGTACGAGTGGTAAGTATAGTCGTATGTTGTCTAGTGTCAATCCTTTTAGATTCCACCTAGGGTACGACTCACACCATACTAGTGGTATGGTGATGATACGAATTTGGCAAATGAGTCGTATGTTGGAGAAAATATAGTGTCCAACTTTTTGATCAAGGTATGAGTAGAAGGTATCACTCGTATGATGTGGGTACGAGTTAAGGGTTCAAACCGTACCCACTTGCGGGAATTTTTATAGTTCAAGTTAGGGGTATTCTAGACATTCCCCCCTAATAACTCCTTTTAATTCTACAACATAAAACACTCTTGGAGGCTTCCTTAACCGATTATTCTCATTCAAAACACTCTTTAAATACTCTCAAATCTCCCTCAAGCTCTTGGTTCAAGAAAGGCTAGGATTTTCTTCAAGGCAATCGAATAAGGCTCTATAGGGGTGGTTTCTCTCCATCTTTTTTGTTTTCTAAGGCATGTTACTCGTCCCTCATTGTTAGTTCAACTAAAATCATGATTTAATGAATGATTTTCATGGCATTATTGTGACATTGTTTAGGGTTTTTAAATATCTGTTGGGGTTTTTGGTTGTTCTTGGTTGGATAGTGTTTTTCCATGTTCTACTTATGGTTTTTATGTTATAATTGTGATTTGAACACATGGTTGCATGGGAATGGTCAATTTATACTTGGTTTTGTTTTAGGAAACTATACGCCCTCAACATGTTTGTTAAAATGCCAATGAGAATGCTTTTATCACATAGTTTGACTATTATTGGAATCTTTGCATAGTATAAAAAGGTAATTGAACCTAAATTGGTTTAAAGGGTCTTAAATTGTTTGGAAAGGCCTTGATTTCCATGGTTTTTGTTTAATTAAAACTTGGGAGTCAAATTGGCTTAATGTCTTTAGTATGGCATAAATGGATAGACTTTTAAGCTCTAGTGTTGGTATGGAGATACCAATGGTTGATACATGACTAAAAGAACTCCTTGGTAATTAGTTGGTTGTGTGAGAATGGTTTTAATATGAGATAAAATGGGGATGTATTAGCAAAGCCATAGAAAGTGGCAGTTCCGTGAGGACCAGAACTGTAAACTCACATTTCTCGATGTGTGATTGGTCTTGGTGACAGTGTGCATCATGTTACACTTATATTTTGGGAGATGTATTAGTCATCTCAGGTTTTCTCTGGCTCATGCGACTGTATTAGTCATCTTAGGTTTTCTCTGGCTCATGCGACTAATATGTGTTGGGTCCCTCTCAGCAGTGGAAGCTAATCCCTAATTGACCATGGGTGGACATAGGATGGCAGAGCTACACAATCCCAAGTTAAAGATTTCAAATGCATGCTAAACTCGATTCCCTCTCCTGGCTTGGCATATATGTATCTATGTGATTGCATATGATTTTTTACTTGATTTTGAATAATGACATTATTTTATCCTTATTCCTAAGTACATGCTAACGTTCACCCGCTAACCCGACTTCGGGCGCTGTATCCCCAAATGATGCAGAAACTGACGATACTACTCCTCCTGCTTAGTGACTTAGATTCGAGGGTAGCATTTGTGTCATACTGAAGTGGTGAAATTCCATATTCTGAAAGGCTCTTTTTATGCTATGGACTTCTTTTTATGCTTTTGATTATTTATGGGCTTTGGTTTATCTATGGTTGGGGGCATGTATCGATTAGATGTTATTGGACTTCAGTTAGAGGCTTTGTCTGACTACTATGGGCATGGGCGGTGTCGACATTGGTGTCAACCTTGGCATTGGTATTGGGTTAGGGTTGACACCGGTTGGATGTTTGGTTGAGGTTATTTGATTTTGGGTTACGAACCTTGTTTATATCTTTATATTATTTTATTATGTCTAGTTATAAGTCTAGAATTCATCCGACATGGGGTATAGGGCAATTATAGTTGGGTGTTAGAGTGGTCTCCGGTCCCAGTTGAACTTGAGATTCCCGACATAACTAGGCCCTGGTTTGGGTCATGTTAGTTATTGGCTTTTTTCCTTTGCATTTATTATACTTGTATGGTTTAGCTTTATTTTAGAAACCTTACCTTGGGTTTTAAGTATCATTTCTCTTTTGCATCAGTTTATGTTATAGACTTACTTATTAAGGTTTCCCGCGACAAGTGCTATCATGACCCTTTATATTTTGGGTCATGAAAAATTAGTAGCAGAGCATCTAGGTTCATTGGTATCAAAAGTGTAAGAATGGGATGTCTAATAGAGTCTCGCAGATTAGTACATAGATGCCCATATCTATCTTTGAGAGGATATAGGATGGCTTTAGGAAATTTCCCTTATTTTGTACCTTATCATGTGAATTTATTTTATACTTTGTGATTTGAGTTGTGTTTTACTCTTTATGTGCAGATGGTATTGACTAGGTTCCACGAGAGTTGAGAAAAAGGCCTTCACCTAGAGGGTGAACCTCGATTCATAGATAAACTCAAGGGAGTAGACATGCCCATAATCGGCCCTGTCTAGGAGGAGTGCTAGGGGACTCTCCCCTGAGCCTCATGTTGAGCATGTGAGGGGTGTTGGTTCAGTTCCAGTTCTTAGAGTTTGTCTGCCCTGGTTTTAGAGGAGATTTTAGTGTGGTTGCTGACCCACTTAGAGGGTTTTTCTTTGGTTATGTTGAGTGTTCCTCCAGCCCATAGTATGGATCCTCCTGTGGCACCTACTTCTATTTTAGATACTTCTCAGACCCCGAGTACTATCCCTCCATCCGTGTCCGCAGTTGAGTATGGTGTTCTAAGATTAGAAGTTCAACCTTTATCTATGTTACCTCCCCAGATAGGATCCCAACCTGCCAGAATTAATATTTCCCCTCTTATTGTGAGGACGGTTATGTTTATTGAGAATCAAAAGAGGTTTGGGAGTTTTACTTATTTAGGTCCTTCTTGATTCAATGGTGTTGTAGGAGAGAATGCTTATGAGGTCTGGACTGACTATCATGAGAAGTTGCATGACTTGGGTTCGCTGAAGTCACATGGGGCCGTTTATACTACTTATCAGTTGAGATACTGCTAGAGATTGGTGGAGATTGTTGATTAGTTGTAAACCTTTTGATTCTAATGAGATAACTTGGGATCAATTTTCTGATGCCTTTTTGGAGAGGTTCATGCCTTACAGTTTAAGGAATTGGATGAGAGATGAGTTTGATCACTTGGAGCAGGGCTCCATAACTGTTACAGAGTATGAGGCACACTTTTATGCCTTTTCTAAATATTTTTCTATTAGTATTTCCACCAAGTTTGAGAAGATTTGAAAGATCTTGAAGGATTTAGATGTCTCTTTCTCGTTGGTTATATCTCAGATGGTTATATTTGGAGCGTCTTTTCAGAGTATAATGGATCATGCTAAGATGACTAAGGATATTCTGCAAATATCTCAGGGAGGCTCCAAGAAAGTGCACCATTTTGGTGAGTTTAGAGGTTAGGATTCTTGAGGCATAGATTTTAGAGGTTCTTGTAGGTATCATGGTAAACCAGTGCAGGCAGCCTTGTAGAGTCCGGGTAGTAGGTCTTCTGGCTCAGCAGTTTAGGGTGTACATCCGGGACCAATGGTGCCTTTTTCTATTGAG
The DNA here is from genome assembly GCF_002878395.1 of Capsicum annuum. Lineage (NCBI taxonomy): Eukaryota > Viridiplantae > Streptophyta > Magnoliopsida > Solanales > Solanaceae > Capsicum > Capsicum annuum. The sequence continues at coordinate 114,227,708 of NC_061118.1, forward strand.
TTGGGTCATAGAAGTTGCTATGTATGTGATGAGATTTCCCATTTGGTCAAGGACTATCCCCGCCATGTGATTAGAGCTACTCTTATTTCACTTATGAGAGGTAAGGGTTCTATTAGAGGTGTGAGGGGCAGGGGTAGTAGAGCTCATGGTAGTGGTCGCAAGGCAACCCAACCAGTTAATGGTCGTGGGCTGTGCTATGCTATACCTGCTAGACCAGAGGCAGAGGCTTCTATTGTTATAACCACAGGTATCATCCTCATTTGTTTCTGATCTACATTTGTATTATTAGATTTGGGGTCGAATTTCTCCTCTATGTCTGCATATTTTGCTTTGGGTTTTGATTCTGTTAGTGATTTTTTTGCCATGCCTATTCATGTATCGACCCCAGTAGGAGATTCTTTAGTGGTGGATCGAGTGTGCTAGTCTTGTATTATAACTTTCTCTAGGCGTGAGACTTGGGTAGATTTGCTTATATTAGTATGGTTGATTTCGATGTTATTTTGGTTATGGATTGGTTGGCTCCTTATCATATTATTCTAGATTGTTATGCTAAGACCGTGACCATAGGTTCGCTGGGTGTGCCAAGAATAGCTTGGAAGAGTATACTTCATTCGGGTCCTAAGAGGATTATAGCTTATTTTTAGACTCATTGATTGGTTGAGAGAGGATGTTTGTATTTTTTGGCTCAACTTCATGATACTAGTGTTGTATCACCTCCTTCATTAGATTATGTTCATGTTGTTTGAGTTTATGGATGTATTCCCTATGGATTTTCCTGGTATGCCTTTGGATCGTGATATTGATTTTGCCATTGATGTTGAGTCGAGCACCAAGCATATTTCCATTGCCCTTTATAGGATGGCCCAACCATGTTGAAGGAATTGAAGGATCAGTTATAGGAGTTTTTAGATAAGGGATTTATCTGACCTAGTGTATTTTCATAGGGTGTTTGTCTTGTTTGTGAAGAAGAAGAATGGGTCTATGCAGATGTGTATCTATTTTCGACAACTGAATAAGGTAACAGTCAAGAATAAGTGTCTTCTTCCTCGTATCGATGATTTTTTCGATAAGTTTTAGGGTGTCATGATGTTCTCAAAGACTGATTTAAGGTCCAGATATCTCTAGTTTGGAATTAGAGCTTCGAATATTCTGATGACAACTTTCAGACTTGATACAGTCATTATGCATTCTTGGTCATGTCCTTTGGGTTGACCAACACCCAACCGCATTTATGGAGTTGATGAATTGAGTATTTTGACTGTATCTTGACACCTTTATTATTGTATTTATAGATGATATCTTGGTTTATTTCAAGAGTGAGGCTCAACACGGAGAGCATTTATGGATTATGCTTCGGAGACTAAGGGATGAGAAGTTGTATGCCAAGTTCTCCAAGTGTGAGTTTTGGTTAGAGTCTGTTTCTTTCTTGGGTTATGTAGTGACTATGAAGGGTATTATGGTTGATCCAGCCAAGATTGTAGCCATTTGTGATTGAGCTAGACCTATTTTGCCCATCGAGATTCAAAGTTTTTTTGGATTGGTGGGTTATTATTGGTGTTTTGTTGAGGTTTTTTCATCTATTGCAGCTCTTTTGACCAAGTTGACTTGGAAGAATATTTCCTTAAGTGGTTTGATGCTTGTGAGATGAGCTTCCAAAATCTCAAGGATTTGTTGACTTCAGCACCTATTTTGACTTTGCCTAAGGAGGGCGTGGGTTTTACTATCTTTTATGATGCTTCAGGTATTGGTTTAGGTATTGTGTTAATGCAAGAGGGTAAGGTGATAGCTTATGCTTTTTGTTAGTTAAACCCCCATCAGAAAAATACCTTATCCATGATTTGGAGTTGTGCACGGTTGTTTTTTCTTTAAAGTTGTGGAGGCACTACTTGTAGAGTCTATTGTGATATTTTCTCGGATCATCGTAGCCTTCAGTACTTCTTCACCCAGTGAGATCTTAATATAAGGCAGCATCATTGTCTTGAGTTGCTTAAGGATTATGACTTAACTATTCTCTATCATCCGAGGAAGGCTAATGTGGTTGTAGATGCCTTTAGTCAGAAGTCGGATAGCATGGGTAGCTTAGCACATCTTTTGACCTAAGAGAGGCCTTTAGCCTTAGCGGTTTAGTCTTTAGATAACCAGATGGTTTAGCCTTATATTTTGACCCCTGGGTGTGTTTTGGCATTTGTGGAAGCTAGGTTTTCTTTGATAAAGAAGATTCAAGCTCATCAGTTTGATAGTGGGTTGAGGTTGATTTAGGAAAAGGTGTTGAGTGGTGAGGATAAGGAAGCCTCACTTGATTCCAATGGTGTTTTGAGGATTAGAGGCCAAGTTTGTGTGCCAAGAGTGGGTGATTGGATTAGATTTATTTTGGAATAGGCCTATTGTTCTAGGTATTCCATCTACTCGGGAGCGACTAAGTGTATCATGACTTGAGACCGCATTACTGGTAGGGTGGTATGAGGTTGGATGTAGTGGATTTTGCAGCTCATTGTCTTTGTTACCAACAGGTGAAGACTGAGCATTTAAGACCTAGTGGATTGTTTCAAAAATTACCCATCCCTGAGTGTAAGTGTGAATGAATCACTATGGACTTCGTGACTGGATTTCCTCGCACTTCTTGTATCTGATAGTATTTGGGTAATCATGGATCAATTTACCAAGTCTGTGCATTTCATTCTGGTGCAACTCTCTTTCAGTGCTGAGAGGTTGGCCCGCATCTACATTCATGAGATTCTGCAATTATATGGTATGCCAGTGTCTATCATTTTGGATTGAGGTTTCATGTGTACTTCTCATTTTTGGAAGACTTTTCAGGATAAGTTGGGCACTCAGGTTGATCTTAGCATTGCATTTTACCTTCAGGCTAATGCTCAGTCAGAGCAGACTATCTAGGTTTTGTAGTATATGCTCCGCGCTTGTGTGATGGATTTTGGCGGCTAGTGGGAGCAGTATTTAGCCTTGACAGAGTTTGCATATAATAATAACTACCGTCCAATATTAACATGGCTCATTTTGAGGCTTTGTATGGTGGTCATTATCACTCTCCAGTGGGTTGGTTTGAGGTTTCTGAGGTTAGATCTCGAGGTACGAACTCACTTTATGAGTCTTCGAATAGAGTTTGGATTATTCAGGATAGACTTCGAGCAGCTCAAAGTAGGTAGACGTGTTATGAGAACCGTAGACTTCATGACTTGATATTTTGTGTTAGTGATCATGTTTGGGAAGAGGGGCAAGCTTAGCCCTAAGTATATTAGTCCATTTAAGATTCTTCAAGTTGTTGGTGATGTGGCTTATGAGTTTGATTTTCCCCTAGTTTTATTAGCTGTTCATTAAGTTTTTTCATGTTTCTATGCTTTGGCTTTATATTCCATATGAGTCTCATGTCATTCGTTGGGAGTCGATTCAGTTAGATAAGAGATTTTCTTTTATAGAGGAGTCGGTCTCCAAATTGGCTAAGGATGTTAGAAAGTTATGCTCTAAAGCTATTCCTGTGGTTAAGGTCCAGTGGAGGCATCGACCTATAGATGAGGCTACTTAGAAAGTTGAGTCTGATATGTGCAGTTCTTATCCCTAGCTTTTTGTTGATTCAGGTATTTCTCTTGCCTTTTGCTCGAGGATGAACTAGATTTTTGGTAGTGGATGATGTAATGACTTGAATTTTGATGAAATGTGTGTTTTAGCATGATTTGACTATTTTATCCCTCCCGTGGTTGTGTTTTTGTATTTTTGTGGTGTCGGGATGATTGGCACAATTTCCAATGCATTTTGGTGCCATTTATGTGATTTTGGGGTTTTTAGCAGCATTGAGAACTTTATAGTTGATTTTAATTGATATCTTTTGATTCATGCGACGGATCATTAAACGGACTGCACCAGTAGATCCGAAACATCCGACTTTAGGGTGGTAACATGGTCAGTATGGTTTTATGTCTTTTAAATCTCATTTTGACCCTTGATTTGGAAAGTTGTGATTTTGGGTTTCGGGGGTCAACTTTGTAAAAGCGACGTCTTTTCAAAAATTTGATATCGCCATTGAGTTTGGAGCATCAAATTTGATAGGGTAGAATAGTTCGTAGATATTCATGGGATTCCAGATGAATCCCGAAGGGTCTGTAGAGACTTGAAAATTCATCAAGTCCCTAGCTAGTGCACTAATTATCTGGTGCACCCGTAATCGCGAGGGAGTATCGTGATCGCAATTGGTCCAGTAAGAAAAGTGTCGCAATCACGACACCCCTTTTGCAATCGCGATAGGCCTTTCAGTCAAGGTACTGTGATCACGACCCGAGGTCCACGATCCTGAGACCTCTGTTTATAAATGTCTATTTTTGCTATTTTTCACCAGTTTTGAGACTTGGGGCTTAGGGTTTCATGGTTTTGAGCAAATTTCTTCATTTCTAAGCTTGGGCTTCTTCCTTCTTTAACATCAATTTCTTGTTTGAAACACGAATTAAAGTATGAAATTTGAGAATTTTGGCCCGTAATGCCTAAAAATAGTATTCCTCCAATTTAAACCCCAATTTAACTTCTTTTACACTTGAGTGAGTTTCTAATCCTATAATTATTCATTTTCCCTCAATTTCACCTTTAAAACAACTTTGATTCTTGATTTTTAAATTGATTTCAAAGATTTTATCCAGTAAGTTTAAATTTTTTTTCTTTGATTTGAACCTCGTTTTTAACTCGTTTTTAACTCATTTTTGCTTGGGTTTTCAGTTGTGGACTCCTAAAATATGGGGAACATATTTTTGAAATAAAGCTATGAGTTTTCCCTTCCTTTTTTAAAAATCGGATTTAGGGGTCCATTTTAACCTCAATTTGAAAATAGGCAATATGAGTCTCGTTAACTTTTTTTTGATGCGTAGATTCTCTATTTTGATGTTTTGGTTGATTTTGGAATCATTGGTGAGAAGTAAGGCTTTGGGATTAAAGGTTTTATTCTGGTTTTTGACCTTTGAGGTAGGTTATGGCTTAACTTCTGTTAGACTGGTTTGGGTAGTTAACACTGATACAAAATATATGTTAAGGGCGTGGGAACTAATCATTAAAAAATGGCTATCTTATTGTGGTTTTCTCATGTGAGGGCCTATATACGATATTATGTGGTGGTTTTGAAATTTAGTGTGCTATGTATGACCGTGTGGGGTCCTATATAATACTGATAGTCTTGTATACATGATGAAAATTGTATCTTATTTTCTGAAAAAGTGTTTTGTGGTACCAATTGTTTGTTCTAATGTATTCATTGTCTATTGGAATATGAATCATGTTGGATTTCATGAATGTTTGTAAATAATGAGTGGATGTTTGGCTCACGATCTCAGAGGCTGTGCGACGGCCTCAAGATTGTGCGACAACCTCATGCATAATAATATTATTATCATCATTCTTACTATGTTTACCTTATTATGCTCGTGATGTGATTGTATATTCTGTTTGGCTTATTATTTATCCATTGTTCCAACCTTCCTTAGTTGTACTTGATGCTCTCGTATATGTTGTTCTCCCTTCCTTTTACTTATATATGGAATAAATATACACTTGTATTATTTTCAGGTGCTTTGTTGTGCTATAATGATATTATAAAATTGTTAGTTCAAGTGGTGTGGGCTACCATTATGGGACAATTTTCAATTGCAGGGGACGTGCCCTTAGTGTGTATTTTGTATGCTTTATTTTCTACTTTACTCGACCATCTATGATACTATTAAGTACAAGTGGACCATACTCATCCCTAATGTGCCCTTTCGGTGCAGATTCTGGTGTGGGTGTGCCTCAGATGGCTTGATTTTAGGCTCCTTAAGAGTTGTTCAAGGTAGTGGTTGGACTTTCATGCGCCTGGGGTCCAATTCTATCTTTCTATATTAGTTTATGTCTTTATTAATATTCGGATACAAATACTGTTCTTGTTGGATATTCTGATGTATTTGGCTCATTAATTGTATTAGTAATTCTTACATTGTTGATATCGAGTTTTTGGGGTTATGGTATTCTTATTGGCTATGTTCCTTTTCATATTTACTATACTTGTATGGTTTGGTTTCATTCTAGAAGCCTTACCTTGGAGTGTAAGTATCATTTCTCTTTTATATCAGGTTGTGTGATAGTCTTACTTGTCAATGTTTGCCGCGACGAGTACCATCATGACCCTTTGCATGTTGGGTCATGACAGCAACCCCCGGGTACTACCCGGTAGTTGCGAGATTGGTAGGTGTATACAAAAATTCATGCAATGGATTTCATCATTCATCCCATCCATATTGTATTTAATTAATTTTATATTCACATTTGTCTGTCATCCTTAGTTTCCTTGCTTTGTGTATTGGTTTTCAAGTATTTTCCCATTATATATGTGTGTTTGTTATTGTTGTGTACTTATTTATTTTTATATATATAATATATATTTTATATATATATATAGAGGGAGAGAGAACTATTGGTGGAGACAGTGTGAGCTATCATTTGAGACTTTTCTTTTTGCAGAAAACGTGGTCATAATATATTTTACTTATCTTATTTTATTTTTTCCTCAGTCGGTCTATGATATCTACTAAGTACAAGTGGACCGTACTCACTCCTACTGTGCCATTTTGGTGAAGATCCTAGTACGACCACTCCCCGTGGCAGCTGATTTGTGTTTTTAGAGATTGTGATTGAGGTAATGGGTTGTTCTAAGGATCAGAGTCGACTCTTGGACCTCCTAATACTTTATCATGTCTTTACTTATTTTCGGAGATAGACTATGTATCTACTTATATTCAGATAATGTTTTAGATGCTATACACTTTGACACTATTTGTTGGGGTTTATATGTTATGTTATTCAGATTTCCATTTAATTTATATCTTGTGTTGGTTTGACTTTGTTCTAGAAGTCTCACCTTTGTTATTTCCATGCTTTCTTTATGAGTTTGAGTGACTAGCTTACTTATCAAGGCTATACCACGATAAGTGTCATCGTTACCGATCTCATAAGTATAAGATCAGGATGTCTAGTAAAATCTCGTGGATTGGTACATAGACGTCTGTATGTATCTTTGAGGGGCTATAAAATGTCTTTAGGAAAAAAATTTGTATTTTGATTTCTTATCATACGGGTTATTTATACCCTATGTTATATGTTGTATTCCATTATTTTCAATGCATATGGTGAGGACTAGACTCTAGAGGTTAGGGATGCTGAGCCAGCACCCAAGGATAGAGCCCAGGCTAAAGGATAAGAGAGGGGTTGTGGATGACCCAAAGTTAGAAGATGGGCATGAGGAGCTGCCTCTGTCTGAGTTAGTGCTAGGAGAACCTCCCCTCAACCCGAGGTTGAGCGTACATGAGATGCAAAGCAAGCTCAAGCCCCACAGTTTTTAGTTGCTACCCCAGTTTTAAAGGGTCTGTGATTCAGTTATTAACTCAATTGGACAGTGTTCCCTTCAGTGCACCTAAAGTTCCTCCAAATTTCAAGTATGGTACCGTCATTAGTGTCGGCATCTTCTTATGGTATTCCTCCAACCTTGAGTGTGGTTTCATCTCTCTACAGGCATCACTTATGATATTCCTCAGACTTCGAGTAGTTTTCCACCTTCTGTGGCAGTATTTGATTATGGAATTCCTAGTTCAGGGGTACGACCTTCATTAATGGTACCCTGATGTGTGAATTTGCAGCCTGCCAGACTTTTTATTACTTCGATTGCTTTGGGTAAAGTTATGTTTTCTTATAATCTAAAGAGATTTATTTGCTTGGGATTAGTGAGACTGTCTATGAATTTTTGGTTGTTTGCCAGAAAAACTTACATAATCTTGTAAACTTTAAGTTCATGGAGTTGAGTATACTACTAATCAATTAGCAGATATGGCTAGGAATAGGTGGAGGTCTTCCAATAGTTGTATACCCTTGGGTTTGCCTTCTATGACTTGGAATCAATTTTCTACGGCTTTCTTAGAGATATTTATGCCATATAGTTTGAGAGACCAGATTTGTAATGAGTACGATCATTTGGACCGGGGCTCCGTAACTATTATAGAGTATGAGACTTATTTTCACACCATATTCAGGTATTCAGCTACTACTATCTCTGCAGATTCTGAATAGATACAAAAATTTATGAAGGTATTGGATGGTACTTATCAATTTTATACAACTCAGATAATAGACTCAGTGGCTTATTTTTAGAGTATTTTGAGCATGCTAAGATAATCAGGTATTTTTAGAGTATTTTGAACACCAACAAGGTGTGTCATCATGGTAAGTTTAGTAGACAGGCTTCTTAAGGTAAAGACTTTTTTGGTAGAGGTCCCATAGTTATCATAGTAGGCCAGTTCAAGACACTTTGGAAGGATCAGGTGGTAAGCCTTTAGGTTTAGCGACTTCGGGTAGTTAAATATCTAGCAAGGATAGTCGTTCTAGTTCTTCTAGGACATCTCAGCATAGTACTAGTAGAAAAGAGTGTTTTTTTGTCTATTAAGATTGGACATTATGCGATGAATTACCCTCGAAGTGTGTTATCTCATTTCCAGCAGAGTTTTTAGCTTTATCTTTGCCCTACTCCTATATCAGCAGTGAGAGGTAGTTCACAAAGTATTAGGGGTACAACTAGATGTGTTCGAGATAAAGATAGAGTTGCTCATGATGGTGGTCAAGGAGTTAATTAGTTTGAGAGCAGACGTGGTCAGTGTTATGATATACCTACTAGGATCGAGGTAGAGGCCTTTGATGTTGTTATTACAGATATCTTACCTGTTTGCTACAGATACACTTTCATATTATTTGACCCTGGGTCTACATTCTCTTATGTGTCGACATACTTTGCTTTTAGTTTTGATGTTGCCTGTGAGGCTCTTTCTATGCTTCTTTATGTTTTTAACCCCATGGGAGATTTTTTAATGGTGGATTGAGTGTACTGATCTTGCGTGGTTACCTTTACGGGTTATGAGACTTCACTAAACTTGATTGTGTAAGATATGGTTGATTTTGATGTTATCCTAGGTATGGATTGGTCAGCACCTTATCATGCTATTTTAGAATGTTATGCCAAGATCGTGACTTTAACTACCTTGGGTTTGCTGAGGTTAGCTTGGAAGGGTATACTTAATTCGGGTCAGAATGGTGTTATATCTTTTTGTATACTCACCGTATGATAGAGAGAGGGTGTTTGCCATATTTAGCTCATATTCGTGATACTAGTGCTTCCTTACCACCTCCTATGGAGTCTATTTGAGTTATTTATAAGTTCATGGATGTGTTTTCTATGAATTTGCCTTGTATGCCTCTAGATCATTATATTGATTTTGCTATTGATCTAGAGTCGGGCACCAAGCCTATTTCTATTCCGTTTTATAGGATGAAATCAGCTATGTTGAAGGAATAGTTGCAAGATTATTTGAGTAAGGGGTTTATTAGACCTAGTATATCTCTTTAGGGTAAGCCCATCTTGTTTGTAAAAAAGAATGATGGTTCTCTGTATATGTGTATTGATTGTAGGTAGTTAAACAAAGTGACTGTTAAGAATAAGTATTCTCTTTCTCGTATTGATGATCTGTCTGACTTGCTTTAAGGTGCTTTGGTGTTTTTCAAGATTGATTTGAGGTTCGAGTTCCATCAGCTGAATATTAGAGCTTCATATGTTCCAAAGACAACTTTTCAAACTTAATACGATCATTATAGGTTCTTGGTCATGTCTTTCAAATTAATCGATCCCCCTACAGCATTCATAGAGTTGATTGACCTGGTATTTGATCTTATCTCAACTCTTTTGTGATTATATTTATAGATGGCATCTTGGTTTATACAAGAGTGAGGAGGATCATGTGAAGTATTTAAGGATTGTGCTTTAGAGGTTTTGTGATGAGATGTTGTGTGTTAAGTTCTCTAAGTATGAGTTTTGGTTGGATTCAATCCTGTTTTGGGGTCACGTGGTGACTAAGAACGATATTATGGTTAATCCGAGCAAGATTGTGGTGATTTATAATTTCTCTAGACCTACTTCTCCTACCAAGATTTAGAGTTTTATTAGTTTGGTGGGTTATTATCGATGTTTTGTAGAGGATTTTTTTATCAACAGTGGTTACTTTGACGAAGTAAACTTAAAAGAGGTGGTTTTTCTGTGGTCAGATGTGTGTGTGAAGAGCTTTCAAAAGATCAAGGTTATTGACTTCGAATCCTATCTTAACTTTTCCTAAGAAGGTGTGGGTTTTACGGTGTTTTGCGATGCTTCAAGTGTAGGTTTGGGTGCGGTGTTGATATATGAGGGTAAGGTGATTTCTTATGCCTCTCGTCAATTGAAGCCTCATGAAAGAAATTACCCTACCCATGATTTGGAGTTGGCAGTCGTAGTGTTTGTGTTGAAGTTGTGGCATCATTACTTGTATGGACTATCTTGTGAGATTTTCTCGAACCATCGTAGCCTTCAGTATTTCTTCAGACATAGAGATCTTAATAAGAAGTAGTGGCATTGGCTTGAGTTGCTCAAGGATTATGACATCACTATCTTGTATCATTTAGGCAAGGCTAATGTGGTTGCAAATGTCTTGAGTCAGAAGTCGACTAGTATGGGAAGTTTAGCTTATCTCTTGATCCAAGAGTGACCTTTAGCCTTGGAGGTTCAGTATTTAGCTAACCAGATGGTTAGACTTGATATTTCGATACTCGAGTGTATTAGCCTTTCTTGATGATAGATCTTCTTTGATGTAGCAGATTCAAGCTCACCCGTTTAATGATGATAGTTAGAGAGTGATTTGAGATAAGGTGTTGAGAGGCGAGGCTAAAGAAGCCTCTCTTGAATTTGACGGTGCATTGAGGATTGATGGCCGAGTTTGTATATTGAGAGTCAAAGATTTGGTGAGATTAATTTTAGAGAAGGCTCATATCTCTAGATATTTTATCCATCCAGGTGCGACCAAGATGTATCATGATTTGAAGTAGCTTTACTGATGAGAGGTATGAAGAAGGATAAGGCAGATTTTATAGCTTGTTACTTGTGTTGTTAGCAGGTAAAGGTCATGCATCAGAGATCGGGTGGTTTGATTCAGCTATTACCCATTCATGAATGAAAGTGGGAATAGATCACTATAAACTTTGTGACATGGTTTCCATGTTCTTCTCTTGGTTCTAAAAATATTTGGGTCATCGTGAATAGGTTGACCAAACCAGTCCATTTCATCCCTATTTAAATTTCTTTGGTGCTGAAAGGTTATCTTGTATCTAAGTTCATGAAATAGTTCATCTTCATGGGGTATCCCATGTATAATATTTTAGATAGAGGATCATTGTTCAGTTCTACCTTCTGGCAGGCAGACCTTTCAGGAGGAGTTGGGTACTCGACTTGACCTTATCACAGGTTTCCACCAACAAACTAATGATCAATCAGAGTGAATTATTTAGGTTTTAGAGGATATTCTCCATTTATGCGTCATGAACTTTGCGGGTTAGTGGGGGCAACATTTGGTCTTGGCGGAGTTCGCTTATAATAATAGCTACCATTCGAGTATCGAGATGGACCCTTTTGAGGCATTGTATCGTAGTTGTTGTCGATCTCCTATAGATTGGTTTGAGACTTCATAGGTGATACCCCATGGAACTGACTTGCTTTGCAAGTCTTACGATAGAGTTCAGGTGATTTAGGCAAGACTACAGGCAGCCCAGAGTAGTCAATAGAGTTGTGTATACTACAGGCTTCGTGCCTTGAAGTTTGGAACTGATAATAGAGTCTTCATTTATGTATTGTCAATTAATAAAAGGCGTGATGAGGTTTCGGCAGAGAGGCAAGCTTAGCCCCAGGTATATTGGACCTTTTGAGATTCTTCGGACAATTGGGGAGGTTGCTTATTGTCATGCCCTATTTATACCTAGGTTAAAATAAGCACGATATTATAAAATCAAAATTAATTGATTTTATACAGAGTCGCCACCTAATTTTATAAGAAAAATGAGGAAACCTATTTATTTATTAACATGTATGACTTGTGTTTTTAATCTACGAAACCAACTTAGATTCTAAGTAAAGGTCTAAATTATTCCAAAGGGAAGGGGTTAGGCATCCTTCAAAATCCATAAATGTGGTTCCCGACCAGACTCAGGTTTATTAAAAGGGGAAAAGAAAAAATTAATATTTGTAAATACAACTATAAAATGTGTATTAAAATAATATAATATGTATGTTGGAGTGAAAAAATATATATAAACAAAAGTATATACATATATGTATGAAAAGAAAAGACAAGATTGAATAAAGCAAAAATTATTTTATAGGAAAAGATTACGTAATATTTAGTGTAGAAGTGTGAATTATTTGATGAAATATCTAAATCAATTTAATGTAAATATTAACGGCCTAAATTTGTCTAAACGCGTGATGAGGATTGTGAAAATAAAGAATATCTCGCCCAATACCCCAAAAATAAAGTTATCACTATGATAATATTTGTACAAGTGTAAGAATATATAAAGATACAAAAATAAAAATTTAAACTTCTTTTGAGTGTCACTTTCATCAAATATTTCCGAGAACTGTACAAAACACTCGTAGTAAAAATGTTAGTAACAAATAAATAATTATCAAAATAAATTAAGAACTGCGTATGCATATATATATATATATATAAATAGATTTTTTATAAAGCCTTTATAAAAATTTTGTCATCGCCCAAATTATTTATTTATTTTTTATTACGTATTTGTATATGTAAAGTCCGTCTTTTTATTGTGGAGGCCTAAAAAACCAACGAATTTTTTTTATTGGCCAATATTGATGCTTATAGTTAAATATCAACAAACCAATAAGGTACAAAAAATGATTAAGAAGTAATTCCAACATTAATACAAAATCAGGAACATCATGTGACAAAACAATTCAAAATTCATCAAGAAATTGAAAATAGTGCAAAAGATCAATTTGAAGAAAATGAAATAAAATCAACACAACAAAACATACAAGTTGTACCAAATGTTTAGTACCTGAATTACATATTAAACACCAAAAATGAAACAAAACACTTAACAAATCAACATGACAATTTTACTAATTAACAATTTAACAAACAAGATAGAAAAAATACATATAATAAAGCACCCACAACATGAAAAATAGAGTGATGCAAGCCATGGGAGTTTCAGAATCCCAACAGATCCGTACAAATGCAATATAAGAATAAAGATTGAGAGAAAATTGTGTTACAAGAACAGAGTAGAGGGGAGAGGGAGAAGAAAAGTGTGGCTAGTGACAGAGTTTGGGTTTAAGGGGTGGTCTCACCGGCAATCACCTCCGGTAAAGCAGCAGTGGAAAAGGATAACGCTGGTGATTTATGGGTGGTCGGTGATGGGGAAAAAGAGGCGGCAGGTTGGTAGCTTCTGATGTTGATGTTTGTTGTGATTTCTACCACATTTGGTCAGAGAAGAGGAATGAAAAGATTGGGGTCTGTTGTGGTGGTGTTTCAGTTGTTGGTTATGTGAATGGAGGTGGAGAGATGGTTATGGTTTTGCCTGAGCTGGTTGGTTTTGCTCTCCGGAGAAGAAGGGAGGAAGAGAGGTAGAGTACCATGAGATAGAGAGAGAAAATGAGAGGAAAATTAGATGGTTTTGTGCGTGTATTTTTTGTTAAAAATATTAACCCCTCCCATTCATTTAAAATAAAAAAATAACACCTTTTATTAATCAAAAAATAAAAATTATCCCCTTAAAATCCTTTTTATTTCAAAAGTTATTAACCGAAGATTTTTGCATCCTTTTACCCAATGAATAAAGATTTTTGTATCGAACGGATGAAAACCCCAGTCCATCACCTCAAGTGTCACTTTTTAAAGGTGATGACTCCTTGACTTGACTGATTTGTTGCTCTGTGTCTTAAAATAATTGAGCTGACATTATTGTTTGCAGACTGTATTGAATAATGTATAAAAATATGAATGTCGATATATAATTATAGAAAATAATAAAAAATAAATAAAATATAATTATCTTTAAAAAAGGTATTATGCTATAACAATTAAAATTATAGTGTGCAAGTAAAGAATTGTAGTGTTATATTGTCCACATATGCAGATAACTGTAAAAAATTTAAAATGATAACAAACTGATAAAAATCTTAAAATTTACAAAATTAAGAATAATTATTAAAAAATTATGCAAAGTTAAAATATGACAATAAATTAATAAAAATCCTAAAATAATGATGATTATGAATAATTTTCTAAAAATGTAAAAAAAAATGTGAAATTTTGTATTTTGTGCTCTTTAATGATCCGAAAGCCTGAAAAACGTTAATTTTAAGGATGGAGAGTCAAAATTGGGTGTCAACACTTATGAGTTGGCCTTATCGCCAAAATTTTCATCTGTTCATCCAGTTTTTCATGTACCTATGCTTCGACGCTATTTTCTGGATGAGTCTCATGTACTTCATTGGGACTCAGTTCAGTTGGATGAGAAGTAGACCTTTGTTGAGGAGCCAGAGTCCATTTTTGCCAGGGATGTGAGGCAGATGCATTTTAGAGATTTTTCTGTTGTTAAGGTTCAGCGAAGACATCATTCTATTAAGGAGGCTACATGGGAGGTTGAGTCCGGCATGCGTAGTAGTTACCCTCAACTCTTTATTGATTCAGGTATTTTCTTACCTTTAGTTTGAGAACGGAGTAGGTTTTTAGTAGTGGATATTGTAATAACCTGAATTTGTGAATTTTCTATTTCTATGTGTTTTGACTATTTTTTCCTTCTTCATAGTTGCTACACGTTGATTTTGAAGTTTGGAGATAGTTTGCATGGTTTTTGATGCGATCGGAAATGAGTTGTGCGAGTTTGTCATTTTTAGAGGCTTTAAAAGTCAAATAGTTTATATCGTTAATATTTGTTGTTCTGAGTGTCGGATGCCGAAAAGGACAAAGCCAGCAAATCTAAAGTATTTAATTTGCGTTAATAGCAAGGTTGGTTTGGTTTTGAGACTTTTATGTCTCACGTTAACCCAATTGAAAAATAGTTAAATAGATTTTTCTTTGCAAATGTGGTGAGCTTATTGCAAATACAAACGTTTGATTCATCAGCCTTTGCTAATGCGAAGCCTTGGCCCTGAATGAGTAGGCCAATTTAATGGCCTAGTTAGCACTGACCTTTGCAAATGTGAAGGGTTAACCACGTTCACGAGGTACTATTCACTGAACAATATAAATATTTCATTTTTATATCTCCAAACTTCGAAAAAGTTGATTTTCAAGGGTTTCAACGTTTATTTTTGTGTGGGTAACATCTGAACTCATAATCCGACTATTTCTTAATGATTTTATCTTCAAAAACACCTTTAAATCATGATTTAAAAGTGAAATATTGAGGTTTTTATCGGTAAGAGTTTTTCTTCATTTTGGACTTCTATTTTAACCCATTTTTAAGTAGGCTTCCTATTGTAGACTCCTATAACCTTGGAGAATATTATTTTGAGTCTGACATGTATAGTAGTTACCCTCAGCTCTTTACCAATTCAGGTACTTTTCTTGCCTTTAGTTTGATGACGAACTAGATTTGTAGTGGTGGATGCTGTAATGATCTGAATTTGTGAATTTTCTCATTTCTATGTGTTTTGACCATTTTTCCTTTCCTCATAGCTGCTACATATTGATTTAAGGTTTGAGGATGGTTAACATGATTTTGGATCCAATTGAGAATGAGTTGTGCGATTTTATGATTTTTAGACACTTAAAAAGTCATATAGTTAACTTCGGTCAACATTTTTATTTTGAGAGTCAGATGGAAAAACAGACAGTGCCAACAGATCTAGAATGTTGAACTTGAGTTAGTACAAGGGTTGGTTTGGTTTTGGAGCTTTTATATCTCATTTTGACCCTTGATTTGAAAATAGTGAAAAGGGGATCTCGAGGGTATAAGTTTGGAAATTAATTTTTCCTAAAAATGTGATGTCACTATTTAGTCTGGAGTGTTGAAATTAGCATAGTTCACTTGCATTCACGAGATTCTAAATGAATCCCGAGGGTGCAATCGAGAACATAGCATTTTTGCCAAGTTGCTAGTGCAGCTGCAAGTTGGTGTATTCGCTTCAGCAACCAAAGTACCGCTTTAGCGGTGGCCTCTTACCATTTTAGCCAACTTGGCAGTCACCTACCTCTAAAGCAGGAATTTAACCGCTTTAGTGGACCTATTCATGCAGGCCTGACTACTTCAGCGGTCATCTATCACTTAAGAGATAACCACTCAAGCAGTCATTTGACTGGTTAAACAGTCAGTGTTAGATAGTATATAAGTATTTTTTCTCAGTTTTCTCTATATTTGGACTTTTGAGCTTCGAGTTTGGGCAATTCTAGAAGATTTGTACATCATTTTACCTTGTGTAAGCTCCAAAACCTTATTCCCATTATTTTTCATTGATTATATCTTCAAAAACAACTTTAAATCATGATTTTAAAATGGAAAAGGGTTTTTTTGATAAAATATCAAAAAGATTTTCTTTGATTTGGACCTCATTTTTAATCCATTTTTATGTAGGTTTTCTCCTATAGACTCCTTTAACCTAAGGGAATATGTTTTTAAAATAAAATTCTGATTTTACCTCTTTTATTTTCAAACTTATTTTTTAAAATCCATTTTGTCCTCGACCCAATGGACAATATGGGTAATGTTAGCTTCATTTTAATGTGTAGATGCTATATTTGAATGTTGTGGTTAGTTTTGAGGCCGTTCATGAGGGGAAGGCTTTGTTTTGAAGTACTTTAAACTGAGATTGCATAATTTTGAGGTAGGTAAAAAGCATGTTATGGGTTGGGAAATAACTATGGAGTTTATATTTCGAGATTATTTTTACTATTGTGTGTCCATGTGGAGCTTATATTCTATTGTGGTTGATTTGTGATATCTAATATTATGTGTTGCTCATGTGGCGGCTTTAATTGACACCATCGGCCTTATTTATGCATCTAAATATCTTTATTCTAGGTATAATGCCTGTGCAGGGGCTTATTTTGCTAATTAGGACTTATTTGAGCATTAGTTGCTTTTATCATGATAACATATTCGAGTTAGGGATTGATATAAAATTAATGATGTCTTGCATGCATATTTATTCTGATGGTGCCTAATTAGAGTTGATAATCATGATTATGGATAAATTGAGTTGATTTCTGAGCTCAATTGTATATATTCCATATTGGATGGATCGAATATCATCATTTGAGTTGATTGTGTACTTTCATGAGATATTGGCACCACTGGGAAACACTATTTTTGAAAGAAACTGACTTACTTTTGCAAAATCCTTGGCGAGGTCATTTGCCACAAGGTTGGCTTGAGATTGAGATATGAAATATGAGATATATTATACATATACTTTATTTTTTGTTGGTTTGAATTCATTTTAGAAGTCTCCCCTTTGTATTTTCGTTCTTCATTTATTAGTTTGAGTAATCGACTTACTTATCAATGCTGGATCACATAAGTGCATCATGATCCATTTTTGGGGTTGTGACACTCTTTTCCTCCATTCTTAGTAATTAGGGTTTTATATGTGATGGGCTAAAGTGTAAAATAGAAAACTTAGGGATGTAAAATTCATTACCTTAATTCTTAATCTAAAAGTTGTCACAGACACCCAGTAATTAAGGCTTGAGTCACCTACACTAAAAGAAGCTCTAGATTAATGAGGCCTTTCCTTCTATAAGAAAGCATGCTTAGATCTGTGCCATAGAAAGGAGAACAATGGCATCCTCAACATGAGAAACGCTGCCCATAGACAATCTACTGAGAGCATCAACCTCTACATTGGCCTTGCCTGGATGATACAGAACACTCATGTCATAATCCTTCAATAACTCTAACCACCTTCTCTGACGCAGATTCAAATCTTTCTGAGAGAACACATACTGAAAGATTGTGTGATCTGTGAACACATCTACATGCACCCCATACAAGTAAGGCCTCTAAATCTTTAAGACAAATAGTACAGCTGCTAATTAAAGATCATAAGTATGGTAATTCTTTCATGGGGTTTAAGCTATCTGGAGGCATAGGCTATGATCTTACCTCTCTGCATGAGAAAAAACCTAAAACTACCCTGGATGCATCACAGTACACAACAAAACCATCTGAACCATCTACTAGAGTCAAGACTGGGGCTGCGGTGAGTCGAGTCTTCAACTCCTGAAAACTCTTCTCGTATGAATCTGACCATTGAAACTTAACTTTCTTCTAAATCAATCTGGACATGGGGGATGTAATAGAAGAAAACCCTTCAACAAATCAACGGTAATAGCCAGCTAAACCCAAGAAACTCCTAATATCTGACAGACAGATGTGTCTAGGCCAGTTTCTCACCACTTTGGTCTTTTGAGGATCAACTCTAATGCCATCATTAGAAATGATATGGCCAAGGAAAGCTAATGATCTTAGCCAGAATTCACACTTACTAAATTTAGCAAACAACTGATGAGCCCTAAGAGTCTGAAGTACTATTCTGAGGCGGTCTGCATGTTCAGTTTCGCTACGACAGTAAATAAGAATGTCATCAATGAAGACTATGATGAACATGTCCAAGTACTGCTTGAACACTCGATTCATCAGGTCCATGAAGGCTGTTGGGGCATTGGTAAGACCAAAACACATGACTAGAAATTCGAAGTGACCATATCAGGTTCGAAAAGTTGTTTTCGGAATGTCATATTCCCTGACCCTGAGCTGATGATAGCATGATCCGAGGTCTATCTTTGCAAAATAGTTGGCACCCTGAAGTTGATCAAACAAGTCATCGATTCTAGGAAGTGGATATTTATTCTTGACTGTGACTTTCTTCAACTGACGAAGTCTATGAACATTCTGAGAGAGCCGTCTTTCTTACGCATGAATAGAATAGGTACGCCCCATGAGAAGATACTGGGTCTGATGAATCCCTTATTTAGCAGATCCTTTAACCATTTTTTTAACTCTTTGAGTTCTGCTGGAGCCATTTTGTATGGCAAAATAGATATGGACTGAGTATTTGGGAGAAGCTCTATTCTGAAGTCGATTTCCCATTTGGGAGAAACCCCCGACGGATCTTCAGGAAATACATCTGAGAATTCATTACTATTGGAACTGACTCAAGAGTTGGAGTTTCTAAGTTATAGTTTTTGACTCGCACAAGATGGTAAATACACCCCTTCGATATCATCTTTCTTGCTCTAAGGTACGAAATTAATTGACCCCTAAGAGCTGTGGTACTACCCCTCCATTCAAGGACTGGTTCATTTGGGAACTGAAGATGAACTATTCTATTTCTACAATCAACTGAGGCATAGCATGAATGGATCCAATCCATGGCGAGAATAACATCAAAATCCGTTATTTCTAACTTCACGAGATCAACTGAGGTCACTTTATGAGATATTATGACCGAAAAGTTCCTGTATACTTGTCTGGATACAATGGAAATGCCTACTGGGGTAGACACTAAATAGGGCTCTGCTAGAGTTTCAGGACTAACTCTGAAGTTGACGGCTATATATGGAGTTACAAAAGAAAGAGAAGCTCCAGTGTCTAGTAAAGCATAAAAATGTAAGTGAAAGACCTGCAACATACTAGTAACTATATTAGGAGAATTTTCCTGATCTTGGCGAGACTGAAGAGCATATAATCTATTCGGAAACTGACCACTGGTAGCACTGGAAGCAGCACCCTGTGGAGTCGGGCGACCAGATAGAACTGACGAATGGTGGGACTGGCCCTGTTAGCACACATAACTACCTTTCTGAGAAACTACCCGACATTCCCAAATCTGATGGTCTGGCTTGCCACACCCAAAGCACATATCACTACCCACTCTACATTCACCCTGATAGTGCCTACCATATTTTTGACATAGAAGATTAGTACGAGTACTACTAACACTAACCTGGGACTTAGATCCTGGTGCCCTATACCTATGGTCATTTCTGAATTTGGGTACTGGGCCACTGGCTGAAGAGGGTTCTGGGGTTGTAGACCTCTGATGAAACAGAGGACGGTTACCACTTTCTCACTTTACCAGATTGAAATTAAAATTACCCGTCCTAGATCTCTTATTTATCTTTCCCTCTCCTTAATCTTTTGATCCTCTATCTGTTGAGCATGGACCATCAGCCTAGACAAGTCCATCTCACTGATAAACGTTGCAGTCCTACACTCCTTGACCACACTATCAGATACGCCAGACACAAACTTACTTATCTTGGACTTGTTATCAGCTACCACATGAGAAACATACCAAGCTAACTGAGTAAACTTGAGGGAATACTCCCTCACGCTCATGTTTCCCTGTCTTAAGTTAATGAACTCTAACACTTTGGCCTCCCTCAACCCAATAGGAAGAATCTGTCTAAGAAAGTTGTGTCAAACTCTTCCCACTCTACAGGCCCTGCATCAACACCCCTATCTACCTTCCACTACTTAAACCAAGTATGGGCTATATCCTATAACTGATATGCATCCAACTCAGCACTCTGACTAGATTTCACCCCCATAGCATCCATTACCTTTTGCGCCATATCTAAGAATTCTCGTGGATCCTCTGAATACTTTGATCCCATGAAAGAAAGAGGATTCATTCGAGTGAAATCCAAAATTTTGGTTGTAGCAGTATTGTCCACTGGGTTGACCAAAGCAGCAGCTGGCCGTTCATTTTGTGCTGCTACGGAATTGGCTAGAGTAGTGAACACAACCCTGAATTCTACATAAGAGACGTGCTCGTCTATAGGATCTGCCTGGATGGGCTGAGGGGCTGAATGATTTCTTGTTCTTCTTCTGTTCTTCTTAGGAGGCATGTTCTGTAAATAGAAGGAAGAAATGGATTAGACAGAGAGTTTAACTTGAGCTCATGCTCACTCGCACGACATGAATACTGGAATAAGGGAAACTTTTTCCTAAACGCCTTGTATCCTCTCATCCATAAGTGTGGCATAATACACACCCATGCACAAGACTCTACTCGATGCGGCTTTTAGACTTTCTAGGACACTTTAAAACCTTAGGCTTTGATACTAAGTTTGTAACGACCCGGGTCTACCCCTACCCATAAGGTTTTAATAACTGAATTTAAAACTGAAATATGAGTCTATAGAAAAAATTGACTGAATCTGATAAAATAATGATAAACTGGATAACTAACTATAATATCTGAATACTAAATAATTGTCTCTAATATCTAAAAAGCCTCTAAAACTGCCTGACTGAATATGAATTGATGGGATAGGCCCCCAAATAATTCTGCTAACTACTGAAATAGAGATATAAAGTAAAATAATTTGCCCTCGAATGATGAGGTCTCACCAATGCTACTGTACTGCTGATAGCCTGAGAAGTGAAGTCTAAGCACGGTCCAAGAATTGAGCATCAGCACCTATGATATAATACATCATAGCGCAAAAGAAAGGTATGCGATCAGTACGTTGAATGTACTGGTATGCTAAATGAGATAGGCTGATAGACATGGTTTCCTGAACAGAACTAATAATTAACTGAATATGCATGTAAAACATTTACTAAATAGAGAACATGAAATCTATAGATACTGAAAATATGGAGAATTTGTATATCGAGTATGCATGATTGTCTATAAATACTAAAGATACATGAAAATCTATGGACACTTAGATTTATGACCAAGCATATAACATGGACTGAGTAAAATCTATAAACTGATATACTGAAAAATATTGATATTTGTATGCTTTGGTCAAGCTACTCTAAGACTGCATAACTAATCTGAGACAATATCTGAGACTGTGGGAGGTATTATCTGACCGACATTCCCCAATTTGAGCTAATCAGGGTCCAACTTGTAACCCTAGTTGGAAGGGTTTTAAATCGTACCACGAGTACTAACTCCGGCTGTGTGGATCCACTAAATTGATATAATGTCTTAAGGACTAAAGGTGTCAAGCCTGAAGTGGCAGGTGACTCCTGCGAGATAGTCAAACCTAATCTGACAGGTGACTTCTCATACCCTACGCTGGCTACGTAGTTCTGGAGTATAGGGACTACTACTAATGACTCTGCCTATCTAACGGGGAAACCTCCATCCCTACATTCGCTCGGTGCTAAATCCTACTCTCAACTGAAAGACGCTGAAATACTAGACTGTTCTGAATTCATCTAACCGATAACTGACTATTTTGATAATATGTTCTAAAGACTATTCTATAATGTGCTGCTACTAGACTAAGTAAACATCTATGGAATTCGGGTATTCAATACCCCTAGGACTCAAAACAATAATAGTAAAATGACACAAAAGCTTGAAGGACAAAACATGAAGGCTTTTATTTAAAACAATCACTCTTGTAGGCATTTTATCAAACACTTGTATTTCAGGGTTTAAAACAATCATAGGAATGCCATGGAACTTACAAAAATAGCATGAATTTGTCATAATAGTACTAAATCATGGTTTAATTCAGTAAATAATAATATTAACACATGGAGAATTGAATAGTAATATTGTATAAAATCAATAATGCATGGAGATTCAGGGATGAAATCATAATTTAAAACATAATAACTTGAAAGTTTATAACTTGGTGATTAAAATAGGTTACTTGGGCTCCATGGATGAAAGGAATCCATGGATAAACATCTAACATAACTTAATTGATGAATTTCCTAAAGTTCTTGGTGAGTTCTTGAGGATTGGCCTTGAAATTGGAGAGCTAGGGTTCTTGATTTGGGAGAGAAAGCTTCTTGATTTTGGGGGAAAATAATTAAAATTATGAATTTAAAAATATTTTTAGGGCTTAAAAACACACCTGAGAGGATTAAAATTAGGGGAAAGGACTATTTTACCCTTGGGTAAAACTTTTAATTTTCACTCATTTTTTTTAAATGGGCACCTGGCACGATGCGGCGCTATCGCACCGTGTCACTGGAAACTGACAATTGGGAATTAGGCTGAAGGCGCGACACGAAGAAATCATGGTGCCCCTTTGATTCTGATTTTCACCATTGGTGCGGCGCGCCATAATCTCGTTGGCTCACTAAAATTGGACAATTATGAACTGGGCCTACGGCGTGACGCGCCACTATCGTGGAGCAACACTGGAAATTGACAATTGCTATCTACACTGACTCCGCGGCGCACTAAGGGTCAAAATGATGGTGTTTATCGACTAAAACTTAAAATTGCCATATCTTCTTATCCGGTTATCGAATTAGGCAAATTTTATATCATTGGTAAGCTAATTGAATTTCCTACACAATGGCAGGCTCTAAACTAAAAAATAATGAATGTTTCAAAAATTTTATATATGAATACTCATGTATTATAGCATATATTATGCTAGGGAAATATGGGGCATTACTATATCTCCCCATTGGGATCATTCGTCCTCGAATAAAACTGATGGACTAAGCTTACACACTGAACATGCATATTTGATGCATGGAATGGATGACTAAACTGATTTGTAAATGCACTATTGACATGAACATGATGTGCAATTAAATCTGAGTAGGATAGAAAGAAATCTTAAGAAGATTAGTACCTTAAACTGAATCTGGATTAGCGGAGAAAAGATGAGGGTACTTGGTCCGCATATCTGCCTCTGCTTCCCAAATGGCTCCTTCAATGGACTGATTTTGGCAAAGAAATTTGACTAGTGGAACTTCTTTATTCGTAGGTCTATGACTTGATGATCGAGAATTTCGATTGGAACTTTCTCAAATGAAAGACTGTTTTGAATCTCTGCACTTTTTAAGGGAACAACTACCGCTAGATCACCAACACACTTTTTCAACAACGAGACATGGAACATTGGGTGTACTAAGTCTAAATCTGAAGGTAACTCAAACTTGTAAGCTACCTTTCCAAAATAACTGAGAATTCTGAAGGGACCGACATATCGGGAACTGAGTTTCCCTTTCTTGCCGAATCTCTTCACTCCTTTCATGGGAGAGATTTTCAAGTACACAAGATCACCGGCCTCAAACTTGAGGTCCTTTATTTTCACGTGTGCATACAATTTCTATCGGCTCTGGGTAGCCCTAAGCATTTCTTTGATCATATGAACCTTCTTTAATGCATCAAACACCAAGTCAAGTCCTACTACTGCAGCCTTACCTACTTTAAACCAACCAATTGGAGATCTACATCTCTTACCATAAAGAACCTCAAACGAATCCATACGAATATTGGAATGATAGTTGTTATTGTATGCAAATTCAATCAAGGGAAAATGGTCATCCCAATTACCCTTGAAATCAGCAATGTATGCTCTCAGCATATCTTCCAGAGTTTGAATGGTCCTTTCTGCTTGTCCTTGTCCGGATGATACAAAACACTCATGTCATAATTCTTCAATAACTCTAACCACCTCCTATGACACAGATTCAAATCTTTTTGAGAGAACACATACTGAAGTCTTTTGTAATCTGTGAACACATCTACATGCACCCCATACAAGTAATGTCTCCAAATCTTTAAGGCAAATACTACAGCTGCTAACTCAAGATCATGAGTAGGGTAATTCTTCTCATGGGATTTAAGTTGTCTGGAGGCATAGGCTATGAACTTACCTCTCGGCTTGAGTACACAACCTAAACCTACCCTAGATGCATCATAGTACACAACAAAACTATCTAAACCATCTGGTAGAGTAAGGACTGAGGCTGAGGAGAGTTGAGTCTTCAACTCCTAAAAACTCTTCTCGCACGAATCTGACCACTAAAACTTAAATTTTTTCTGAGTCAATCTGGACATGGGGGATGAATAGAAGAAAACCCTTCAACAAATCGATGGTAATAGCCAGCTAAACCCAAGAAACTCCTAATATCTGATGGAGAGATGAGTCTAGGCCAATTTCTCACCACCCTGGTCTTTTGAGGATCAAATCTAATGCCATCATCGGAAATGATATGGCCAAGGAAATCTACTGATCTTAGCCATAATTTGGACTTACTGAATTTAGAGAACAACTGATGAGTTCTAAGAGTCTGAAGTACTATTCTGAGGTGGTCTGCATGTTCAGTTTTGCTAAGGTAGTAAACAAGAATGTCATCAATGAAGGCTATGATGAACATATCCAAGTACTTCTTAAACACTCGATTCATCAGGTCAATGAAGGCTGCTCAGGTATTAGTAAGACCAAAGGATATGACTAGAAAATCGAAGTAACCATACCGAGTTCAGAAAGTTGTTTTTGGAATGCCACATTCCTTGACCCTGAGCTGATGATAGCCTGATTTGAGGTCTATCTTTGAAAAATATATGGCACCCTAAAGTTGATCAAATAAGTCATCGGTTCAAGGAAGTAGATATTTATTCTTGACTGTGACTTTGTTCAACTGATGGTAGTCTATGCACATTATGAGGGAACTGTCTTTCTTATGGACGAATAGAACAAGTGTGCCCTATGGGGAGACGCTGGGTATGATGAATCCCTTATCTAGGAGATCCTTTAACTATTCTTTTAACTCCTTGAGTTCTGTTGGATCCATTCTGTATGGCAAAATAGATATGGGCTGAGTATTTGGGGGAAACTCTATTTCGAAGTCGATTTTCCTTTTGGGAGGAACTCCGAGCAGATCTTCAGGAAATATATCTGAGAATTCACTTACTACTGGAGATGACTCAAGATTTTAAGTTTCTGAGTTAGAGTCTTTGACTCGCACAAGATGGTAAATACACCCCTTCAATATCATCTTTCTCGCTTTAAGGTATGAAAATCAACTGACCCCTAAGAGTTGTGGTACTACCCCTCTATTCAAGGACTGGTTCATTTAGGAACTGAAAATGAACTATTTTGTTTCTACAATCAACTAAGGCATAGCATGAGTAGATCCAATCCATAACGAGAATGACATCAAAATCCATCATTTCTAACTCCACGAGATCAATTGAGGTAACTTTCTAACATTGTGACCGGACAGTTCCTATATATTTGTCTGGCTACAATAGAAACGCCTACTGGGGTAGACAATAAAAAGGGATTTCCTAAAGTTTCAGGAGTGACTCCGAAGTTGACGGCTATACATGGAGTTACAAAAGAAAGAGAAGCTTCATGGTCTAGTAAAGCATAAACATGTAATTGAAAGACCTACAACATACCAGTAATTACGTCAAGAGAATTTTCCTAATCTTGGCGGGACTAAAGAGCATATAATCTGTTTTGGACGCTGACCACTAGTAGCATTGGAAGCAGCACCTTGCTGAGTCAGGCAACCAGATGGAACTGACGACTGATGCGACTGGACCTGTTGGCACATATCCCTACCTTTCTGAGTAACTACCCGACACTCTCGAATCTGATGGCCTAGTTTGCCACACCCGAAGCACACTTCACTACCTGCTCTACACTTAACCTGATGGTTTCTACCATATTTCTAATATAGAAGATTTGTATGAGCACAACTAATACTGACCTGGGACTTAGAGCTTGGTGACGTCTGATGAAACTGAGGATGGTTACCACATTTTGACTTTGGCTGATTGAAATTAAAAATACCCATCCTAGCTCTCTTGTTTCCTCTTTTTCTCTTCTTAATCTTTTGCTTCTCTATCTATTGAGCATGGACCATCATCCTAGACAAGTCGATCTCACTAATAAGCATTGCGGTCCTATACTTCTTGACCATACTATCAGATATGCCAGACATAAACTTACTCATCTTGGACCTATTATTAGCTACCATATAAGGATCATACCTATTTAACTGAGTAAACTTGAGGGAATACTCCCTTACGCTCATTCTGCCCTACCTCAAGTTAATGAACTCTAACATTTTGGCCTTTCTCAACTCCAATGGGAAGAATCTATCTAAGAAAGTTGTGGCAAACTCTTCCTACTCTACAGGCCCTGCATCAATACCCCTATCTACCTTTTACTGGTTAAACTAAGTATGGGCTATATCCTACAACTAATATGCAGCCAACTTAGCACTCTGACTAGATATCACCCCCATAGCATCCGTTACCTTTTGCACTATATCTAAGAATTCCTGTGGATACTTTTCAGACTTGGATCCCATGAAAAAAGGAGGATTCATCCAGGTGAAATCCAGAATTTTAGTCGCAGCTATATTGGCCACTGGGTTAGCCAGAATAGCATCTGGCCATTCATTTTATGCTGCTACAAAATTGGCTAGAGTAGTGAACGCATCCCTAAATTCTGCATGAGAGACATGCTCGTCTAGAGGATCTGCCTGGACGGACTGAGGGGCTAGCTAATTTCTTATTCTTCTTTTGTTCTTCTTAGAAGGCATGTTCTATAAATGAAAGGAAGAAATGGATTAGACAAAGATTTTAACTTGACCTCATGCTCACTCACATGACATGAATACTTAATGAAAGAAAACTTTTTCCTAAACTCCTTGTATCCTATCGTCTATAAGTGTGGCACGCTACACACCCATGCACAAGATTCTACTCAACGTGGCTTTCAGACTACTTGGGATACTTTAAAACTTTAGGCTCTGATACAAAGTTTGTAACGACCTGGGATAACCCCCTAGTTGTCATATGGTGCTTACAGTCCCAAGGGACCATAAGCTAATCTATGAGCTGGTACCTGCTATAAGCACTAGATAACATGATCATAAATGAAGACAAATACTGACATGCCATAAGGTTTTAATAACTAAATTTAAACTGAAATATAAGTCTATAGAAAAACTGACTGAATCTGATAAAATAATGATAAACTGGATAACTAACTGTAATATCTGAATACTGAATAACTAATTATAATGTCTGAAAAGCCTCTAAACTACCTGACTAAATATAAGTTGATGAAATAAGCCCCCAACTAACTCTGCTAACTACTGAAATAGAGATATAAAGTAAAGTAATTTGTCCTCGAATGATGAGAACTCACCACTGCTACTGTACTGCTGATATCCTGAGAAGTAAAGTCTAAGCATGGTCCAGGAACTGAGCATCAACACCTATGATATAATGCATCATAGCACAAAAGAAAGGTATATGATCAGTACTTTGTATGTATTGGTATGCCAAATGAGGTAGGCTGATAGACATGGTTTCCTGAATAGATCTAATAATTAACTAAATATGCATGTAAAACATAGAGTATTGAGTAGAGAACATAGAATCTGTAGATACTTGAAATATGGAGAATTTGTAAACACTGAGTATTCGTGATAGTCTATAAATACTAAAGATACATAAAAATTTATGGACACTAGGGATGCATGACCAAGCATATAACATAGACTGAGTAAATTCAATAAACTGAAATACTGATATTTGTATGCTTTGGCCAAGAAACTCTAAGACGTCATACCTAAATTGAGACTATATCTGAGATTATGGGAGGTATCATCTAACTGACATTCCCCAATTTGATCTAATCAGGGTCCAATCTATAACTCCAGTTGGAAGGGTGTGAATACTGTACCATAGGTACTAACACTGTCTGTGTAGATCCACTAAAATAATATAATATCATAAGGACTAAGGGTGTCAAGCCTGAACTGACAGGTGACCCCTGGGAGATAGTCAAGCCTAATCTGACGGGTGACTTCTCATACCCTAAGTTGGCTATGTAGTTCTGGAGTATAGGGACTGTTATTAAAGACTCTGCCTATCTGATGGGAAAGCTACCATCCCTACACTTACTCAGTGTTAAATCCTACTCCCAATTAAAAGACAATGAAATACTAGACTGTTCTGAGTTCATCTGACTGTCAACTGACTGTTCTGATAATTCTAATAGTATGTTCTGAGGAATATTCTGTAATTTACTGATACTATACTAAGTAAACAACTATGGATTCCGGGTATTCAATACCCCCAAGGACTCAAAACAATAATAGTAAAATGACACTAAAGCTTGAAGGACAAATCATGAAGGCATTTATTTAAATCAATCACTTTTGTAGGCATTTTATCAAACACTTGTAGTTAAGGATTTAAAACAATCATAGGAATTCCATGGAACTTACAAAAATAGCATGAATTCAATATAATAGTACTAAATCATGATTTGATTCAATAAATAATAATATTAACACCTAGAGAATTGAATAGTAACGATAATTTCATGGTAACATGGTTTAAAATCAATAGTGCATGGAGATTTATGGATGAAATCATAATTTAAAATATAATAACTTGAAAGATTATAACTTAAAATAGGTTACTTGGGCTCCATGGATGAAAGGAATCCATGGATGAACATCTAACATACCTTAATTGATGAATTTCCTGAAGTTCTTGGTGAGTTCTTGAGGATTCACCTTGAAATTGGAGAGCTATGGTTCTTGATTTGGGAGAGAAAACTTCTTGATTTGGGGGAAAATAATTAAAATAATGAGTTTAAAAATATTTTTAGGGCTTAAAAGCACACCTGGGCGAATTAAAATTAGGGGAAAGGACTATTTTACCCTAGGGCGAAACTTTTAATTTTTTGCCCATTTTTTCGAAATGGGCACCTGGCTCGACGCGGCGCTATCGCGCCGTGTAATTGGAACTTGACAACTGGGAACTGGGCTAAAGGCGTGGCCCAAAGATATCTTAGTGCCCCGTTGATTCTGATTTTCACCATTGGCACGGCGCGCCATGATTGCGCTGCCTCACTGGAATTGGACAATTATGAACTGGGCCTACAACGTGATATACCACTATCACGTAGCAACACTGGAAATTTATAATTGGTATCTACACTGACTCCTCGATGCGCTAAGGGTCAAAATGACCATGTTTAACGATTGAAATTTAAAATTGCCATAACTTCACCCGGTTATTGGATTTAGGCAAATTATATATCGTTGGAAAGCTAATTGAATATTCTACACAATGGCAGGTTCTAAACTAAAAAATAATAAGTGTTTCAAAAATTTTATATATGAATACTCATGTATTGAAACTTAGATTATTCTAGGAAAATACGGGGTGTTACATATATTTAAATGCATTTTTGCTTATTTAGTGGTATGATTCCGGTTAGAACCTTAATTTTACTACTATTTTCTAAAAAGGGATTTAGTCTCACTTTTCACTTTTAAAATCAATTCTTTTGCAACAGAAGTTATACTATCCTTATTATAAAATTATGACACTTTTAACTAAACATACTATTTTGAGAATTAGACTGAGGCTGATTCCAGTCCTTTATTGATCCACTTTTTTACCACTACTTAATCACTTCGATTGAGGGACATTTCAACCCTTTTATATTATTATATTATTTTAGTTATGAAATCGACCTTGAGTAATGAAATTATATATTTATACTTATTTAGCCTTAGTTCAAGTCCGAGATTATTATACTCTTATTTCTCTATGGTACTAGATGTAGTAGACTTGTTTGATGGTTTGGGACCAGGTAGTATATACCAATATCCCAAGTCCCCTGTCGATTTTTATTTCTAGGGACCATGTACCAGAAGAGGTGATACAAGAAAACCAAGAAATACACGAAATTACACTCCAAACAGTCCACAAATCACAAAATTTGAGGACCTATTGGAAACCAACTCTCGGATTCACTACAACACATAATGACGAGATAGAATGGTGTGTTTTCAACACCAAAACAGCAAAAACGACAATAAGATGAGAAAAATATGATAAGAACAATAATAACAAGAGACAACAACTCACGGGTTGAAGATTACAAGATACACAAATGGTTACAAAATTACAATAAACAAAAGGGATAGAAAGTTAGACCTTAGTTGGTATAATCTTAAAAATCCAAGAACATATGATACTCTTGAAACCTTAACGCTACACACAACGGTTAACTTAACTCCTACGTTGACACAAGAGGGACTTTACCTCTTCTAAACACCAACATCTCAAGCCATAAATGCAATACTAGTGATTCCACACTAGTATCACCCTAGTTTCGGGTTGCTTCCTAAAGAGAAGAGAGGACTTGTCTTTAAAAGTGTTATACAACTTAAAATATCATCAAAGTCTAAGACAAAAATGACCTACAATGTTCTATTTATACTAGGTTATAACTAGAGTACAAAATGACCAAAAGGCCCTTTAATGAAAAGCCTCAAAATGTTGCTCATGGAGTGTAGTGTAGGTTCGGTTTTGGTGTGTGTTTTAGGCCCTATTTTGCATTTTTCTTGCACACTCCAAGCCTCGGGTTCATTACACTTTCACAAATCCATCCTCGTGATTGTACTTGTATCATCCTCTCCTTCTTGAAAAGGATTCGACCTCGAATTTGTACCTTACAAATCAATAGAAGGCAAACAAGCACACATCCTTATGACATGAGGGGTTAGGTTTAGAAAAAAAATAACACATCGACATGCCATGCCAAGGCGGAACAAACATAAAGTATAGCCACGGGTCCTTTGTTTTAATCATGAAAAGATTAGTACAAATTCTACAAAGGAGGTGGCTCGGGCAAGTATCAAGACAAAAGGAAAATAGGCCAAGAATAATCCTTTCCCACCGTAAGATGGTACCGGGATCAAATAGGTGGAGTAACCAAGGACTTAGGCCTCGGCCACTATCACTTTCCCCTAAGGTGCCGTCTTCAAAATTAGGCATACCCTCTATATCCCTGTGGAAAATATCATGAGCACAAAGAGGATAAATAAAGGTATCACACGAGTCAACTCCAACTATAATCTCCTTATGTATGTACTCACTAGTTTCAAGTCCAACAACAGTAGTAGGCTTAACATAGGAAACACATAAAGACGAAGTAGATGGAATTTCTAAGCATGCAACACTTTCTCTTTCAAGAAAGTAGTACCTACATAGACATAAGCTATCATGGGCAGCAAAGGGATCACAAGAAAAACCATCTTTACCAAGACAATCACAATTTGGGTTTCCTAAACAATCAAGCACATCAAGGTCATTGCTACCCGATTGATCATTGTCCACAACCTCACTAGTTATTGGCAACTCATATACCAACATAGACCCACCTTGGTTTTCACAAGGGTCAACTAGTGTGTGAATACTCTCATCACTTGGTAATGGAACTTTATTCAAGTTATAAGTGCTAGCACTAGATGGACACAAATCATTCTCACGAGGAGAATCAATTTCATCATCTAAGGAATCAACTAGTGCTTGCGTACCTACAACAAGAGTTTGGTCCTCATGTGGCCTAACAATACCGAGAGTATCACAAAAAGGAGACTCGAGCACCTCTACCCTAGGAAAAGTCGCAACTACACCTACTTTGATCCTACTAGCCACAACACAACATTCTAAGTTCATAGGAGTATAGGGGATAACGTTTTACCTCGTAACTCACATGAGCTACGGCCTTCCTCTTGATGTGTGTCCGGGTAGCCCACTTGATCCCTTTGACCTATCACATGATCCAACCTTTCATTTGCCATAGCTAGGTCTCAGGACATAGTGTCAAGGTAGGCCAAAATGACATTAGTGGCATTGTTGTCCATGGGTTGAGAGGTTGAAGCCGCGGGTTCCCTTGTAATTGTACCTAAAAAAAGAAAAGAAAAGAACAAACCTACAAAGCAAAACGCAAGTTAGTTCGAAACAACCTCACCACACTCTCACACACTTAATTGTCTCACACTTGGATTCACAAGTTTTGCAAGTCGGCCCATAGTTCGTGATGAATCGAGGGGTAAGTCTACTCCTTGGTCGGAATGGATTCTTTGTTTGAAAACTCAAGGAAAGTAGTGTCCGAACTTGAACCAAGAAGTACTATGATTTTAAAAATGATAAAAGCACAAAAGAAACGTAGACACAAAAAATGGATTCAAAGGACTAATTGACAATCTAGTAAGAGTTTACTAGTTTATTAATTAGTACTAGGATCAATTAAATGAAATGAAGGATCAACAAATAAGAAACAAAGACATCTAAAATTTGAGCTTAAAATTGTTGGTGAACAGTAAAACATGATGTGGCAGCCACGTATTGGTTGGGGTTGTTATCAAATTTTATTTTTCAATTCAAGTCTTGATCCAATTGTAATTTGGAATTGGTGGGAATTGGTTAAGGAGGGAAAACAAGTCTTGAAATCCTCTTTCAAATTCAAAAAGCAAGAATTGACTTTTCTCCTCAAGACAAGATCCTTAAATCATGGAAAAGTTGTTGAGAAGTGATTGATAGGTCTTTAGTGGTTGGGGGTCTTTCAAGACTAACAAGTTTCTACACCTTTTCCTTCACCTTTTTGGATCAAATATGAACTTTATTTTTCTAGAAAGGTATGAAGTTAGTGATGAACATCAAGAACAACAACAACATTCACCAAGAACAACAACAACAATTTTCAAGAACACCAACAATTCCCTTTTCACAGTCCACTCTAAACCCAAAACAATATTGTCTCACACGGCCAAGGCTACCATATCTTTAACAAAATTGGTCTTAGGACACCAATTTTATAACAACATCACACGGACAAACTAAGAACAACAATATTCACATTACGATTCCAAACCGTGAGCCACAACAACACCAACAACAATCGTCCAAGCTTATGTTCACAACAACAACATCAACATTTTAAGCTCAAATCTAAGATATAGACTCAATGTGTTAGTGAGGAACAATGCTAACACTTAGAGACAACAAATACAAGTAAAAATATTGTCCAATAACAACAAGAACACAATTTTCAGCCAAGAACACAAATTAGACAGATTGTTATTTTTCTGGATTTTCAATTTTTTTTAATCAATTTTTTTAACTAACAAGCCCAAGATTGATCTTGTAGGAGCAAGATCAAGCCACTCTTTGATACCAAATGATACAACAAAAACCAAGGGATACACAAAATTAAACTCCAAATAGTCCATAAATCACAAGATTCGAGGACCTATTGGAGACCAACTCTTGGATTCACTACAACACACAATGACGAGATAGAAAGGTGTGTTTTCACTACCAAAACAAAAAAAATGACAATAAGATGAGAACAATATGATAAGAGCAATAACAACAATAGAAAACAACTCACGGGTGAAGATTACAAGATACACAAACGATTACAAAATTATAATAAACAAAAGGGATAGATAGTTAGACCTTGGTTGGTATAATCTTAAGAACCCAAGAACATATGATACTCTTGAACCCTTAAATCTACACACAACGGTTAACCTAACTTCTACGTTGACACAAGAGGGACTTTACCTCCT
This sequence comes from Capsicum annuum, assembly GCF_002878395.1. Lineage (NCBI taxonomy): Eukaryota > Viridiplantae > Streptophyta > Magnoliopsida > Solanales > Solanaceae > Capsicum > Capsicum annuum. Next base: position 114,261,740 of record NC_061118.1, read on the forward strand.
CTAAACACCAATGTCTCAAGCTATGAATGCAACACTAGTGATTCCACACTAGTATCACCCTAGTTTCGGGTTGCCTCCTAAAGAGAAGAGAGGACTTGTATTTTAAAGTGTTATATAGCTTACAATATCATCAAAGTCTAAGACAAAAATGACCTATAATGTTCTATTTATACTAGGTTACAACTAGAATACAAAATGACCAAAAGGCCCTTTAATGAAAAGCCTCAAAATGTCGCCCATGCAGTGTAGTGTAGGTTCGGTTTTGGTGTGTGTTTTAGGCCCTCTTTTGCATTTTTCTTGCACACTCCAAGCCTCAGGTTTATTACATTTTCACACGTCCATGCTCATGGTCGTACTTGTATCAAGAGGTGATATTTATAGGTCCTACCTTGTGATCCTACAAGACAAAAGAGTTGTATATACTTAGTAGTCGTTATGGTATTATTGGTTCACATTTTATTCATTAATTTATACACATTTCCTATCACTAGTATAATTATTTGGCACACATACACACACACATACATATATATAATGGTCTTATGGGGGGCTAGATAGGTATAGGTTATGGTTGTTATTTGTTGAGTGATTTTGTGTACCTTTTGGTCTTATGGGGACCCAGTTAGCTTATTGGTTGTCTGGGATAGTTAGTTACATTATTGTTGGTGTTCTTATATGATTTGTGGTGGGCTAGTTACGGACCAGTACTTGAGGTTTTCAATACAATTTCTTATTCCTTTTCTTATTATCACGGTAAGATTTATCATTGTTAGGTTACTTTTTGACTACCCATATTTTTTGTTACAGGCCCTGATTAGAATAGGTTTAATTTCTTACTGTGTATGATTTTGGTGATGTTAGACTGACTCCCTTAAAGTAGTGCCTTCATGTTGATTTATCTGTATCGTGGTTATATCCTATTCTTATCTAGCTATTATTTGTATATAATTCCCTTCTTTCCTACTACTATTGTATACTGTAAATCTCTATATTTGTTATAATATCATATATGGACTAGCTGCTTATGGAACCACACTTCATCTCTAATTACTAATAGTATCTAATAGTGTACCTTTACTTTTTTCATTAACATTATTATGTTTCGTTGCCTAAGTAATTACTTGTAACTTATACTATTGCTTTACATGTTATTTACACTTACATTATTTTGAATCTCAATAGGCTGATGCATATTGAGTACCTCATGTTTGGTACTCATACCACATGTTTGCAGCCTATAGATAATAGTATGAGTTTTTTTTGTTGATGTGTGTATTGTATGGTCAACTTTGGATCGAAGATTTAGGGTGAGCTGCTAACGTTCAAAGTTGTTCCTACTTTCCTTCTTAATGTCTACTGATCTTTATTTTGTATTTCTGAGATGGATTTGTATATATTTACTCTATATTCCACTTTGTACTTCTATTGTACTCGAAGCTCTTGTACTGATTAGAAGCTCTTGTACTGAATTCATCAGGTTTAAGGGTAACTTCTCTATATTAGTGTCTTTATTGTATTCACTTTCCACTATTTTCTTTTATTCCCTTGATAGTCTATTAATAGTCATTCTGGGCTATGGGTTGGTTTGCCTACTAATGGGCTATAGTAGATGCCATCATGACCTGAGAAATTATGTTGGGACATATAATAAATAATGGTGCAGTATATGATGGTAAGTGATGGTTAAATGTAGTTGAAAATCCAACCTGATTTATGTGTGAATGTTAATTGTTTCCTCATATATTTGTTGCAATGCATGTTCAAAGAAGGTAAATTGTTAAATGATATCCTAAGTGTTAATCACATATTATGAGTTATATTGAAGGCTTGTTGATTGTACAAGTGTGGTTGTTTATTATCATTGTGATTGTGATATCTATTGTTATTTATGGGCTAAGCCAATAATGGACATCTTCATGGGATTTATTATTATAATTCTGAGATGAGCTAGTAAGGAATATCACCATGGGATTGGTTGGTATAAGGTTCGCAGAAACTAGATGTCTGGGATGTTTATAGATGGGTAAGAGCTTGTCCCCTGCTGATCATAGCTAATGGGCGACCATGAGACCCTTAACATGTGTGGAAAAGGTATTAGTGAGTTTGATAAATTCTTGAGTGGATCAGGTTTGTCACGACCTAAATACGAGGGTCATGATAGCACTTATCGCAACATACCTTGGCAAGTAAGGCTATTACCCAAACTGATAAAAAAAGAGGAAAGACAAAAATATCCCAAGGTAAGGCTTCTAGAATGAAGCCTAACCATATAAGTAATAATAACAATGCAGAAAGAACTTATCCAAAATATCAATCATGCCCAAAACTAGGTGTCAATAGTGTAAGAACTACTAATACAATCCAAGAGTCAAATACATCGGAAAAATAGCCACAAAAGGAATAATATTTGTAGCCGAATACTAATAAAGACATAACTACTTTAGAAATATAGAGGTGAACTTCGAACGTATGAATATCCAACTGCTACCTTTGAAGCTCTAACAATTGCCCGAGTTTAGAAATCTGAGGCGCACTCGAGCTAGGACCTGCACCAAAGGGGCGCAGTAGGCATGAGTACGGTCCACTTGTACTCAGCAGGTATCATAGGCCGACCAAGAAAAGTAGTAAATAAAACATACAAAATATACACTAAGGGCACGTTACCTGCAATCAGAAAATGTCCCACAACGGTAGCACACACCGCTTGCACTAACAGTTCTAATATATATCACATATATTACAACGACACATCAAGATATAGAACACAAGTATACATTATGTCACATATAAATAGAACAATAGAGAACATGTAGATACAAGATCATGAAATACAATTAAATGAAGATAAGACAAATACATAGATAACAAGTCAATAAGGCAATACAACACAACATAAACGTAATAAAGTAAGTGCAATGTATGTGATGATGATGATGATGATGCACGCGGTCGTCGCACAACCTTCGGGATCATCGCATAATCCCCGTATACACCTACGGAGCTAAAGCTTCCCGACATAGGATCCATGGGGGTTCGTCAACCCATATACAATCTACATATCTCATATCTCCTTTCCAGTACATCCCTCGAAAAGGGTTTTATAAGGTGTTACCATATCTTGTAAAATGTTGTTGCCAGTGTTTCTCAGATGTTGCCACAATGGTACCAATATTTCATAAATGAGTATGATATGAAGATGCAATGCTCACAACCAATCAAAATGACTTTCCACAACCAACCACATGATATATTTCCACAACCAACCACAATGATACATTTCCATAACCACATGAGCCAATATTCACTCATTATTTTCATTTCATCCATGAATTTCAGCATGTCCTATATGCCAATAAAGTATGAATATAATCAAAATACACCAATGGTATCACATTAAGCATTTTGACAACACAATACAATTATTCACATGTATTCAAGGCTATCAATATCACATATGACCCACACGGTCACACATCACAGAATAACTCAATTTCGACAATTATATCACATACAGGCCCCCACACGGGCACAACACATAAATTACTATTTTCATGATTAGTTTCCACCCTTAACATGCATTTTGTATCATTATTTACTACCCAACAAGAGTTGAGCCATAACCTACCTCGAAAGCCAAAACCGATCCACTATTTTTGAACCCGCGACCTTACTTTTCACGATCTCGAACTCTACTAAAAATATCAAATATGAAATCTACGTGTAAAAATAAAACCAACAACACCCATATTGACTACTTTTGATTTAGGATCAAAACGGACCCCCAAAATGAGTTTCCGAAAAAGAAGGGAAAAATCTGAACTTTACTTCAAAAACATGTTCCCCATATTTTTAAGAACCTATAGCTGAAAAACCAAGTTAAATCGAGTAAAAAACGGGGTTCAAATTGAAAAAAAAAAAAAACATTTTTGAGCTTTACCAGGTAAAATCTTTGAAATTCGGGTTAAAATCATGAATCGGAGTTATTTTGAAGATTAAATTGATGAAAAACTAGTAATTGTGAGATAAAAATACTATTCAAGTGAAAAGAGTGAAATTTTGGTTTAAAATCATGCTCTAAGATTTTTGGAGTTTTGAGAAATTTATCAAGAAATTATTAAGAAAAGGGGTGAATTCTTTCCTTAAATCCGTAATAAAACCAAGAAATTGATGTTAATCTATCTTCCCAAGCTTCCACAAACTTCACTTTTAAGCTCCCATACTATTTAGGGTTTAACTCTCAATAGGCAAGATGAAAAATGAGCAAAATAACCCAAAAACTATTTATAAGTGCAGAAAATCTGCACTAAAATGTACCAAAAAGCTGCATTTTTTTTTTGTTAAAGTCCACTTCGGACTTCGACAGGGTGTCCGAAATTCGTTCGGATTTTGATACATACAAATGAACTATGCAACCACATAAAATTCGACGTTTCGGACGCGACGGCGATATCAGATTTTCAAAAAACATCATTTTCACAAAGTTGACCCCCGAAACCCGAAATTACAATTTTCCAAATCGAGGATCGAAATGAGATTTAAAAGTCGTAAAATCATACCAAACATGATAACCCCTAAAATCGACCTTCTGGATCTAATGGCGAAGTCGGATTTTCCATCCGATGTCGTTTCAATCAAATGTGGGTCCCACACCCATATTTTCAATTTTTCAACTTTCCAATCAATAGGTCAAAATGAGCTTGGGTGCATCGGGACCCGAACCAAAGGTCTACCTAGCCTAAAATCGCTATTCCAGAGCTGCTGGCGCAGCCCGTTTGGCCATCCTTTGCATGGATCATAAGTTATTCATAAAAGTCTGAAATAAGGCTCTCGAAGCAATCAAAAACTACAATATTACATAAATGATACCAAAATTCATCGAAAATCATGTCAATCACTCCCACACCCCAAAAATATCATCATGCAACTACGGGGAGGGGTAAAATAGTCAAATCACATAAAATCATAAATTTCACATATTTTATCAAAAATTTTTTTGGACGTTACATCATCCACCACTAAAAATCTAGTTCGCCCTCGAACTAAGGCAAGGAAATACCTGAATCAATGAAAACCTGGGGATAGGAACTACGCAAATCAGACTCAACCTCTCAAGTAACCTTATTTACTGGTGGATGTCACCACTAGACCTTAACCACAAGGATCACTCTAGAGCACAACCGCTTAACATCCCTAGCCAAAAATGGAAACTGGCTTCTCCACAAACAACAACTGCTCATCTAACTGAACTAACTCCCAACGAATGACATGAGACTCATCAAGAATATAACAATGAAATATAAAAACATGAAAACTAGATGAACAACAGATAGATAAGGGGGCAAAGCCAACTCATAAGCCACATCACCAACAGTCTGAAGAATCTCAAATGGACCAATATACCTGGGGTTAACCTTGCCCCTTTTCCCAAACCTCATCAAACACTTCATGGGTGAAACTCGAAGGAAAACACGATCACCAACACCAAATCTCATGGCACGAAGTCTACGATCAGTATAACACTTTTGCCTACTCTGAGCCGCTCTAAGTCTATCCTGAATGATCCGGACCTTATCCAAAGACTCGTGAAGCAAGTTCATACCTCGAGGTCTCACCTCTGAAACATCAAACCACCCCACTGGGCAGCGACAACACCTACCATACAATGCCACAAAATGAGCCATATCAATACTGAAATAGTTGTTATTATTATATAGAAACTCTGCTAAAGCCAAATGTTGCTCCCACTGGCCACCAAATTCCATCACACATGCGCGAAGCATATCCTCCAAAATATGTATAGTACACTTTGACTGGCCATCAGTCTGGGGTGAAATACTGTACTAAGATCCACTCGAGTACCCAACTTATCCTGAAAATTCTTCCAAGAGTGAGATGTGAACAGGGACCTTGATCTGAGATAATAGACACTGGCACACCATGCAGACACACAATCTCACGAATGTAGATACGGGTCAACCTCTCAGCACTAAATGAAATCTAAACCAGAATAAAATAAGCTGACTTGGTTAATCGATCCATGATGACCCAAACACTGTCAGAACCATGAGATGTATGAGGCAAACCAGTCACAAAGTCCATAGTGATATGTTCCCACTTCCACTCAGGAATAGGTAACCTCTGAAGCAAACCACCAGGTCTCATATGCTCGGCCTTCACCTGCTGAAAACATAGGCAATGAGCCACAAAATTTGCTATATCTCGCCTCATACCACCCCATCAGTAGTGTTGTCTCAAATCACGATACATCTTAGTCAAACTTGGATGGATGGAATATCTGGAACAATGGGCCTCCTCCAAGATCAACCTAATCTAGTCGCCCACTTTCGGCACACAAACTTGACCTCTAATCCGCAAAACTCCATTTGAATCAAGTTAGGCTTCTTTAGCCTCTCCACCCAATACCTTGTCTCAAATCAACCTCAATCCAACATCATCAAATTGATGAGCTCGGATCTGCTTCATCAAAGAAGATCTAGCATCCACAAATGCCAAAATACGCCTCGATGTCGAAATATTAAGTCTAACCATTTGGTTTGCTAAAGACTAAACCTCTAAGGCCAAAGGCCTCTCCTGGGTCAAAAGATGTGCCAAGCTACCCATGCTAGTTGACTTTCGGCTCAAGGTATCCGCAATAACATTAGCCTTGCCCAGATAGTAGAGAATAGTCAAGTTATAATCCTTAAGCAACTCAAGCCAACGACTCTCCCTCATATGAAGATCTCATTGGTAAAGAAGTACTGAAAGCTACGATGATCTGAAAAGATCACACAACAGACTCCATACAAGTAGTGCCTCCACAATTTCAAGGCAAATATAACTGCGCACTACTCCAAATCATGGGTAGGATAATTTCTCTCCTAAGGCTTCAACTAACGAGATGCATACGCAATTACCTTGCCTTCATGCATCAACACAACACCTAACCTAAAACCTAAAGCATCACAAAAGACAGTTAAGCCCACAGCCTCCAACATAGGAGCTGGAGTCAAAAAATCCTTGAGCTTTTAAAAGCTCGCCTCACAAGCATCGAAAATCTTCTTTTGGGTTAACTTGGTCAATGGAGATACAATGGATGAAAAACCCTCAACAAAACGTCGATAATACCCGGCCAAGGTAACAAAACTCGAATCTCAATGGGTGAAGTAGATCTATCCTAGTCACGAACCGCTGCAACCTTGGCTCAATCAACCATAATACCTTTTTTAGTCACCACATGACACAAGAAAGAAACAGATTCTAACCAAAACTCGCACTTTGAGAACTTAGCATACAACTTCTCATCCCTCAATCTCTGAAGCAAAATTCGCAAATGCTTCTTATGCTCAACCTCACTCTTAGAATAAATAAAGATATCATCTATAAATACAATAACAAAGGAGTCAAGATACGTTTGAAACACTCAATTTATCAATTCCATGAATGCGGCAGGGGCATTGGTCAACCTAAAGAACATGACCAAGAACTCATAATGACCATATCGAGTCCAAAAAGCAGTTTTTGGAATATCCAAAGCTCTAATCCTCAACTGGTGATAAACAGACCTCAAATCAATCTTTGAAAACACCACAACACCTGGAGTTGATCAAATAAATCATCAATGCGAGTAAGAAGATACTTATTTTCAATCGTCACCTTATTTAACTGCCGATAATCAATACACATCCGCATAAACACATTATTTTTCTTCACAAACAAGATAGGTGCACCCCAAGGTAAAACACTAGGTTAGATAAATCCCTTACCCAACAACTCCTACAACTAATCCTTCAATTTCTTCAAATCTGCTGGGGCCATCTTGTAAGGAGGGATAGAAATAGGCTTAGTACCAGGCTCAACATCAATGGCGAAATCAATATCTCGATCTGGAGGCATACCAGGAAAGTCTATAGGGAACACATCCATAAACTCACAGATAGTTCGGACAGAATCTAAAGAAGAAGGCAAAATAACACCGGTATCACGAATAGGGCCAAGTAAGATAAATATCCCCTCTCAACTAATTTACGAGCCTGAACATAAGATATAATCCTCTTAGGACCCGAATGAAGTACGCCCTTCCAAGCTATCCTTGGCACACCCGATAAAGCTAAAGTCATAGTCTTGGCAAAACAATCTAAGACAGCATAATAAGGAGCCAACTAATTCATACCCAAAATAACATCAAAATCGACCATATTTAATATAAGCAAATTTACCAAAGTATCATCATGCCCGATAAAAATCACAACGCAAGATCGGTACACCCGATCCACCACTAAAGAAACACCTACTGGGGTAGATACATAAATAGGCATGGCAAGAGGCTCACTAATAGAATCAAAACCCAAAGAAAAATACACAGACAGATAGGAGAAAGTCAATTTGGGATCAAATAATACAGATGTAGGTCTGAAACAAATGATGAAGATACCTATAATCACAACATCAAAAGCCTCTGCCTCAGGTCTGGCTAGTATAGCATAAGACTATTCACCACTACCAACTAGCTAAGTAGCCCCACGACCACCACCACGGGCTCCATCATATTTACCTCTTACACCTTTGGTATAACTCTTACCTCTCACAGCTGAAATAAGAGTAGCTTTAAATAAACGGCGAGACCAGTCCTTGGCCATATGGCTAATCTCATTATACACATAGCAACCTCTACAACCAATTTCAACAAGAGAAATTACAACTGAGCCCGAACGACCACCCTGAATTGCTGAACTAGAAGATCCACCAGCTGAACTCTATAAAATCACCTGCATTGGCCTATCATGGTGTCCATGAGAACCTTTAAAATCTCTACCTCGATTGGTCTGACTCCTGAACTCACCAAAATGATTCACCCTCTTGGCGCCTCTCTGAGATGCACTAATAATACCCTCTATCATCTTACCATGGTCCACAATACTCTAAAGAGAAGCTCCAAGCATAATCATCTGAGATGTAACCAACTAAAGAGAAATATCCTAACCCTTCACAAACTGTTGAATCTTTCAAACTCGATGGAAATGCCATCATAGGAATATCTGGATAGGGCATAGAAGGATGCTTTATACTAAAAAAAAATTATCATGGAGCTCTACTCCAAATGATCAAACTTGTTCTGTATATGATCTCTCAAACTGAAAGGCACAAATCTCTCCAGAAAGGCATCAACAAACTGATCCAAAGGCAACTCATGAGCATCAACAAGCCTATAACCAACAAATGATATTCATTAATTTCTCACAATATCTCTCAACTGATATAAGGTACAAGCAACTTTATCTGCATTGAAAGAGTGAAACACAACTCAGAACACAAGGTATGAAAGAACTTCACATGATAAAGAATAAAATGAGCGAAGTTTCCTAAAGATGTCCTATAGCCTCTCGAAGATAGATACAGATGTCTACGTACCGATCCGCCAGACTCTATTACACACCTCATTCTTACACCATTGAGACTAATGAAACCTGGCTGCTTTGATACCAATTTGTCATAACCCAAAAACGAGGGTCATGATGGCACTTGTCACGGCATACCTTGACAAGTAAGCCTATCATTCAAATTGATACGAAAAGAGGAAAAGACAAAAATATCTCAAGGTACACTACTAAAAAAAGGCCAAAAATCAACGGCCAAAAGCGACGCCTAGTGTCCCTCTTTTGGCCAAAATCAACGGAAAAACATTGCTTTTTTCCATCTCAAAAAGTCCCGTTGTTTTTTAAAAATGACGGCATGCGTCGCTTTTTTTTACAACGAACAACGCCGCTTTTTGAAAAAAAATATTTTTAGTTACTTTTAGAAAAAGCGACGTTGTGCGTTGTTTTTTGTTCTTCATGTGAAGAACACATGATGAACAAAAAATGATGCTATGCGTCATTTTATTGAAGGAAAAAATGTAAAAAAAATTCAGAAAAAACAACATTATCCATCGTATTTTGAGAAAAATAAAAAAAAATTCATAATGAAGGCAAAAAGCGACGTTGGTTGTCGCTTTTTGTTCTTGATAATGAAGATAAAAAGCGACATGGGCCGTCACTTTTTTAAAAATTTATTTTAAAAAAATTCAGAAAAGCGACAGACAAAAGGGACTATGTCCGTCGCTTTTCTGTATTTTTTTAGATGCAAAAGTCTGCTTTTTTTTGCATCCCACGTGCCAAATAAAAATGCAATTCAATATATACAGCTCATGCAACACACATTTCTAAAATAATCATACAACGCCCTACATTATCAAAATATTTAAGCAATTCAAATCAACAATACTTAAACAATCAAATGTAAAATACAAAACACTTAATAATTAATCCAAAACCCACTAAAACACTTGAACAATCCTAATGTTTTTTTTATTGGAGTTTACAGGTGTCCGAGATTTCTTTTAGCAGTTGACTTCAAACTCTTATCAGGACGAGTTCAATCACCATCACCATCGGATGTCATATGTACGCAAGTTTATATCAAAACATATAAAAATCAAGTCATTAGTTCATATTTCATGTGACTACACTTACTATTTTCAAGTTACTAGTACACATTTCAAGATACTACACTCAAACCATTTTCAAATATTTAATTGACTTTTTATTTCACTATACTCAACCATTTTCAAATAACTAGTAGACATTTCAAGTAACTACACTTAACCATTACGCCTTTAAGTCACTATACTTAACCATTTTCAAATAACTAATTCACATTGCATGTCACCACACTTAAAATATTTTCAAGTCACTAGTACACATTTCAAATCACTACACTCAACTATTTTCAATTAACTAAATCACATTTCAAGTCAATATACTTAATCATTTTTGAGTGACTATACTTTATTATTTTAAAGTTATTAGTACACATTTCAAGTGACTACACTTAATCATTTTCAAGCATCAAGTTCACAATTTCAAGTAACTACACTTAACCGTTTTCAAGTCACAAGTTCACAATTTCAAGTAACTACACTTAATCATTTTCAAGTCACTACAATTAATAATTTTCAAATAACTTATTCTCTAGTACACCTTTCAAGTCACTACACTCAAACCATTTTCAAATAGCTAATTAGCATTTCAAGTCACTATACTTAAGCCTTTTCAAGTAACTACACTTAACCATTTTCAAGTCACTAGTACACATTTGAAGTCACTACACTTAACCATTTTCAAATAACTAGTAGACATTTCAAGTCACTACAGTAAACCATTTTCAAATAACTAATTCACATTTCAAGTCACTAAACATAACCATTTTCAAATAATTAATTCACATTTCAAGTCACTATATTTAACCATTTTCATGTAACTACTTCACATTTAAAATAACTATACTTAACCATTTTCAAGTCACTACACTTAATCGTTCATTTCAAGTCACTATTCTTAACTACTTTCAGTAACTAATTGACATTTCAAGCAACTACACTTAACCATTTTCAACTCACTAGTAACCGTTTTCAAGTCACAAGTTTGCAATTTCAAGTAACTACACTAAACCATTTCTTCCAAGTCACTACACTTAATAATTTTCAAATAACTTATTCACATTTCAAGTCACTACACACTAACCATTTTCAAATAGCTAATTGACATTTCAAGTCACTATACTTAACCATTTTCAAGTAACTACACTTAACTATTTTCAAGTCATGTACTAGCATTTCAAGTCACTACACTTAACTATTTTCAATTAACTAATTCACATTTTTAAGTCACTATACTTAACAATTTTCAAGTCACTAGTACACATTTCAAGTGACTAAGCCTAACCATTTTCAAGTTATGAATTCACATTTCATGTATCAAAACTAAACCAATTTCAAGTCATGAATTCACATTTTCAAGTGATTACACTTTATTAATTTCAAAATATAAGTTCACCTTTTAAGAACTACACTAAACCATTTTCAAGCTCTTTTCATATGTTTGAATTGTTATTTGACTGCATAAAAGAAGTAAGTAGTGCTTTTTGTTACCTACTTTTTAATATTGCTAATGTGCATACATATGCATTGTCCATTGTAATAACTGAAAGTGTAGCATTATTATGTTTTGTTAAATTTTAATGAAGTATTAGTTCTATAATATTTAAATAAGTTACTCACTGGAATATCACCAAAGAAAATGAATAGTATAGTTTTCTTATCATAAAGTTTTGTTTTCTTCACCTCCTAATCGCCTACATTATTTAGCCGTAAACTGAATAGGTTTCTTTATAACCAACATAATATTCTTCACATTATTCAGAAGTTAACTATATAGCTGATTGAACATTATTCAGCAGTTCACAACATAGGTTTATTCAAACTCACCACAGCACATTAATAGTTCACCATACCGGTCTCCACATTTGCACTTCTAATAACATGATTGACTCGAAGAACTGGTGTTTATTTTAAAAATTGCATAAATATTAAATGAACACCATGTGAAGGAAAACCAAGAATGTTCTCAAACCAACAACAACAAATATTCTCAAACCAACAACAACAAACCCAGTGTATTTCCACATAGTGGGGTCTGAGAAGGATAAAATATATGCAGTCCATACCACTACCTCCGGAGAAGTAGAGAAGTTGTTTCTGATAGATCCCTGGCTCAAGACATATATATATATATACTTGATGATTCTTTAAATCACAAGATATATACAAACAATTATTACTGAATTTTCAATTCATAAAATAAACCTACACACACTATTTCACCAAATCACCAAACAAAACATAAAAACGAAAACAAACTAACCCATGGGTTTTCCTCCAGAGAATTTTGGAAGGAGCACCAAAGTGAATAGGTCCATGAGAAGGCTTAGTATTCATCCCCTTTCTTAAAAACCTAAGATATTTCATTTTCTAGCTAACAAGTCCAACTAATAAATAAATTTATTCACATCTAACAACTCTTTGTCCATTCAACAATTCCTCGGCTAAAATTGATGAAAGTCTACCAAGCATCTGATGGCGAGCATCAACTACAATTCTCCTTGCCGAGATTCCTGAACCTAACACCATTTTTGTCTACATATTATTCCTATTGCCCTTTTTTTCCACTTTATCACAAAAATTGATACATATTCAAAGAATTCCTCCTAAATCTACAAATCATAAAACAAATCTATCGAAACACTTTGCAACTAAAATCACAAATATAAAGCTCAAAAAAGCAAAAATATCACAAAATAAAAATACATCAAGACACTACTGCAATAAAAAATTGCCAATAAAACTAAAAAGAAAAAAAATCATTAAAAAACTATCAAAACTATTTTTTACAACCGAAATTACCAATAAAAACTTAAACCACAAGTAGAAAATGCCAATTAAAGAAAACAACTACCTAATGCATGAATTTGTGAATGTGTGACTTGCCTCATCCAAAATGATGTGATCCCACTTCACTGAATGCAGAACTAAGTTGCAGGAGAGCGACTGGAGCAACAATTGATGGAAGGAGAGGAGATCATCAATGATAGAGAGCGGCGGCAGCAGCTGTTTGAGAAGGAGAGATGGTAGCAGTGCTATTTCACCGATGACGGTGTTGAGCAACTATTAGAGATGAAAGGAGGGAGGCGTAGCAGTGATAGAGGTCGACAAAGAAGAGCGGCAATGGAGGTCGATAATGATTTTGTTTTAGAGAAAAGGTAGAAAAGAAAGGGTTTGTAGAGAGAGAGAGATTGGGAGAGAGGAGGCTCGCCGGTGCTGAGATGGCCAGCGGCAGCCATGGATACTGATGGAGAGGGGATGAGAGTGTAGAGAGAGAAGGTAGAGAGAGAGGGATAATGTGCGGCTATTTTTTGTGAAAAATGAAAACTAGGGTTAGGTGTTTTGAGTTAAAGAGGAAAGAATGAGTTGAACTATCTCAGCCGTTGGATTAATTTTGATCAATGGCTGAGATCAAAATTATTTAAAAAGAAGGCCACCCATTGAATTTTAATTTAGGGGTTAAAAATTGGATCAATTTTGGCTATATTGCAATAAATTAAATAGAACTTGGGCTAAAATCATTATATTGTGGTAAAAATTGGGTAAAAACTTAAATAGATCAGACAAATTGATTTAATTTAGGTTTTTTATTTAAATAATAGTAATAAAAATAATAAAAAATAATAATACTAATAATAAAATAATAATAATAACTGGACAAAGTATTTGCAAAAGATGTGAGTGTGCACAATTACGTGAGAAATGATTTAAAATATTAATAAAAATCATGTAAAATGTCGTATTTGAGTTTGAAAATTATAAAAAATGATACTAAAATGTAATAAAAATAATTTGTGCCTTTTGATCATGGATGTGACACGTCAGTATGTATTTTAATATAAGAATAATGTGTAAATTGGGTGTCAATAACACAATTAAACCAATTTAGTCTCACAAATTAGATCTGTGGAGGGTATAGTGTACGCAGACCTTCTCGAAAACTTATTCAAGCGTGAAGATTCTTGTAAAATAAAACACATCATGTAGGATTTTTGCTGCAATTAAGATTTCATTTTTTTTCTTGTTTATTAGTTGCTACTATTTCTATTTTATGCATATTTTCTTATTGGTTAAATAAAAAATCGAACCGTTAAGGACTAAAAATCGATAAACCAAAAGCCGATAAAAAATACCTTATTGATTTGATTATTGGTTTAACTTATTTAAAAATTGATAACCGATAAACCAAACCGAGAATATATAAAATCAAACCGAACCGACCGATTCACACCCCTAATTTCAAGAAAAAATAGTGAAAATTGATTTTAATATTGACCGTTGATCAAATATGATGAACGGTTGAGATTAAAATTGAGGAGATGAGTCAAATTGGGATTAGAAATCGGGTTAAAAAAGATTGAATTGGAGATTTCGATTACGTTAATACAACGTATTAATATGATGAATTGTCGGTTAATTGGCTTCATTATTATAACTTCAATAGTGTATTATTAACTCGATCATATGATGTTAACGTATTATTCAAAATAGTTGGATATATAGATTCAGTTAGCTAGCTTTTAAATTACTATGTACATCACTATACGAGAGATACATATTTAAACATACATACACACTCACACACACACACACACACACACATATATATATATATATATTTGATTGATTATCAACTTTGTAATATGTACTATATACATCACATACACGAGTATATTGCCTCGTAATACAACATATTTTATTTCTACTCTGATGAATTATTGTTTAATTTAGCTTACATTATTATATTATAACTTCAATAATATATTATTAACTTGATCAATCAATCATATTATATCAATGTATTCAATATATATAGTTGATTGACTGTAAAATTCACAATATGTACTAGATACATCACATACACATGTAAATTAACTCGTAATACAACGTTTTATATATATACAATGATAAATTATCGTTTAATTTAACTTATATTATTCTATTATAACTTCAACAGTATATTAGTTTTTTGATCAATCGACCGTATGATATCAGTGTATTCATTATATAATTGAATACATTTACTTTTTTTAAATATAAAAATTATTTATTTAATAGTAAATTAAAAATACCAAATATCAACGGACAGTGTCGTTTTCATAAAGTTAATTTTTATTTAGTTTTAACAAAAGCGACATTGTTCGTCGCTTTTTGTAATAAATAAAGAAGAATTAAAAATATTTACAAATTGCGACGAACAACGTCGCTTTTCTAGAATTAATATTTTAAAAAATAAAAATAATAGCGACGTTGTCCATTGCTTTAATAAAAATACAATAAATAAAAATTAAATTTAAAAAGCGAAGGACAATGTCTCTTTTCAAAAAATTAATTTTTATTTAATTTTAAAAAAAGCGACGTTGTCCGTTGCTTTTTATAAAAATAAAAATAATTACAAATTGCGACGGACAGTGTCACTTTTATAAAATTAATATTTTAAAAAATAAAAATTATAGAGACATTGTCCGTCGCTTTTAATAAAAATAAACAAAAATAAAAATTAAATTTATAAAGCGACAGACAACGTCGCTTTTCAAAAAATTAATTTTTATTTAATTTTAACAAAAGCGACACTGTCCGTCGCTTTTTGTAAGAAAATAAATAAAAATTAAAAAAAATTACAAATTGCGACGGACAGCGTCACTTTTCTAGAATTAATATTTTAAAAAATAAAAATTATAGCGACGTTGTCCGTCACTTTTAATAAAAATAAACAAAAATAAAAATCAAATTTAAAAATCAACGGACTACGTCGCTTTTTAAAAAATAATTTTTATTATTTTTTAGTAAATTACGACGCTGTCCGTCGCTTTTATTAAAAAAATTATAAATTATTTTTTAATTACTTGGCACAAAAATTCATGAAAAAGCAACGGATATTAAGACGTTGGCCGTCGCTTTTAATAAAAAATAAATTAAAATTAAAATTAAACTAAAAAAGCAACAACCAATGTTACTTTTCTCGTCGTTTTAAAGCGACACAGTCCGTCGCTTTTTGGTCATTTTTAAGTAGTGGTAAGGCTTCTATAATGAAGCCGAACCATATAAGTAATCATAACAATGCAGAAAGAACTTATCCAAAATATCAATCATGCCTAAAACCAGGTGTCAATAGTATAAGAACTACTAATACAATCCAAGAATCAAATACATCAGGAAAATAACCACAAAAGGAATAATATCTGTCTCTGAATACTAATAAAGACATAACTACTTTAGAAAGATAGAGGTGAACTTCAGACGCATTAATATCCAACCGCTACCTTTGAAGCTCCAACAATCGCCCGAGTCAAGAAATCTAAGGCGCACTCAAGCTAGGACCTGCACCAAAAGGGCGCAGTAGGCATGAGTACGGTCTACTTGTACTCAGTAGGTATCATAGGCTGACCAAGAAAAGTAGTAAACAAAGCATACAAAATATATCCTGAGGGCACGTCACCTGCAATCAGAAAATGTCCCACAACGGTAGCACACACCGCTTGCACTAACAGTTCTAATATATATCACATATATTACAACGACACACTAAGATATAGAACACAAGTATACATTATGTCACATATAAATAGAACAATAAAGAACATGTAGATACAGGATCATCAAATACAATTAAAGGAAGATAAGACAAATACATAGATGGAAAGTCAATAACGCAATACAACACAACCTAAACACAATAAAGTAAGTGCAATATATGTGATGATGATGATGATGATGATGATCATGATGATGCACAAGGTCACACACAACCTCCGGGATTATTGCATAATCCCCGTATATATCTATAGAGATAAAGCTTCCCGACGTAGGATCCATGGGGGGTTCGTCAATCCATATACAATCCACATATCTCATATCTCCTTTTTCGGCATATCCTTCAGAAAGAATTTTATAAGGTGTTACCATATATTTTAAAAAGGTGTTGCTAGTGTTTCTCAGATGTTGCCATGGTGGTACCAATGTTTCATGAATGAGTATGATATGAAGATGTAATGCTCACAACCAATCACAATGACTATTTTCACAACCAACCACATGATATATTTTAACAACCAACCACAATGATACATTTCCACAACCACATGAGTCAATATTCACTCATTATTTTTGTTTTATCCATGAATTTCCACATGTTTCATATGCCAATAAAGTATGAATAGAATCACAATACATCAATGGTACCACATTAAGCCTTTTTATAACACAATACTATTATTCACATGTATTCAGGGCTATCAATATCATACAGGACCCCACACGATCACACATATCACATAATAACTCAATATCGATAATTACTTCACATATAGGCCCACACACGAGCACAACACATAAATTTCCATTTCATGATTAGTTTTCAATCTTAACATGGATTTCTTATCATCATTTACTATCCAGCCCAGTCTGAAAGAGTAAGTCATAGCCTACCTCGAAAGCCAAAACCAGTTCCCTACACTTGAACTCGCGACCTTAATTTTCACGAACAATACCAAACTCTAATAAAAACATCAAATATGAAATATACGTGTCAAAACAAAACCAACGATACCCATTTTGACTACTTTTGATTCGGGGTCAAAATGGACCCCTAAAATGAGTTTTCGAAAAAGAAGGGCAAAATCAGAATTTTACTTCAAAAATATGTTCCCCATATTTTTAGAAATCTACAGCTGAAAACTCAAGTTAAATCAAGTAAAAAAATTGGGTTCAAATAAAAGAAAAATTATTTTTGAGCTTTACCGGGTAAAATCTTTAAAATCCGGGTTAAAATCAAGAATCAGAGTTGTTTTGAAGGTTAAATTGATGAAAAACTAGTAATTATGAGATAAAAATATTATTCAAGTGAAAAAAAGTAAAATTTTGATTTAAAATCATGTCCTAAGATTTTGGGATTTTGAGAAATTTATCAAGAAATTATTAAGAAAAGGGGTGAATTCTTACCTTAAATTCGTAATAAAACCAAGAAATAGATGTTAATCTATCTTTCCAAGCTCCCACAAGATTCACTTTTAAGCTTTCAAACTATTTAGGGTTTAACTCTCAAGAGGCAAGATAAAAAAAAAAAAAGCAAAATAATCCAAAAACTATTTGTAAGTGCAGAAAATCTGCACTAAAATAAACCAAAAAGTTGCAGTTTTTTCTGTTAAAGTCCCCTCCGGACTTCGACAGGGTGTTCGAAATTCATTCGGAGTCCAATACATGCAAACGAACTATGCAACCAAACTAAATTCGACGTTCTGGATGCGATGGCGATATCAAATTTTCAAAAAAAATATCATTTTCACAAAGTTGACCCCCGAAATCTGAAATTATAATTTTCCAAACCGAGGATCGAAATGAGATTTAAAAGTCGTAAAATCATACCAAACATGCTAACACCCTAAAATCGACATTCTGGACCTGCTGACGAAGTCAAATTTTTCATCCGAGGTTGTTTCGATCAAATGTGGGTCCCACACCCATATTTTTAATTTTTCAACTTTCCAACCAATAGGTCGAAATGAGCTCGGGTGCATCGAGACCCAAACCAAAGATCTACCTAGCCTAAAATCAATATTTCGGAGCTGTTGGCGTAGTTCGTTTGGCTATCCTTCGCACGGATCAAAAGATATCTACATAAGTCCAAAATAAGGCTCTCGAAGCCATCAAAAACCACAATATTGCATAAACGATATCAAAATATATTGAAAATCATGTCAATCACTCTCACACCCTAGAAATATCATGATGTAACTACGTAGAGGGTTAAAATGCTCAAATCACATAAAATCACAAATTTCACATATTTTATCAAAAAAATTTTTGTCATTACAAGGTTTATGACTTATTGTTATTGATATTGTTATTGTGATTGTTAAATTGGATCTTGGAGTGGTTCAGGCTAAAAATATAAGGGAATGACTTATCTTTTATTGATGTTTACTTACTTATGTATTTGATGTTAGGTGTAACTTGTTTTGTTGAGTCATTATTTTGTGACTTGGTTAGTGTTGGTAGTCACGGTCTTAATTTGGTATATTGTCTATATGGACTTGTAGATGATGTTATTCTTGGTGTTGTTTGAGAAAGGCTAAAGGATATGTATATTTTAGGGAAAGGTAATGGTTAACTATGCTTAGTTGTACTTGTTTACTAAGTTATGACTATTTGTTCACATTAATTATCGATCTAAGTACAGCCTTGGTTATTATATACTAAAACTGTGTTTGTCGGAATTATTGGCATGGTTGAAACTGACTAAGTAAGGAGTTGAGGTAAATTACAGGGATATTAAGGGAGGAGATTGTCCATTATCATTGTTATTGAGTCCTTAATTTTCTTGATGTTAAATGATTAACTAGAGGTGATGGAAGTATTGGGAAATGATACTTAGGGCAAAATATTGTATGGAAGTTGACTCATGGCTTAGTGGAATTGGTGTCAAAATAAAGAAGTTTTCGCTAATATGTGTATGAGATTAGCAAAGAGAAGAATTAATGGGAAAAAGGTATGGATTAATCAGATTATTTAAGTGCATGTTTCTTTTTGATATTTATGTGACCTAATTTAGATCGGCCGATGATGCCTACCAATACGTGTTATTTTTATCGATGCTAGGCTTGCTATATCCTATTCGGAGGTATAGCCTGCTGTAGAATTGGTTCAGGTTTCAAGGTTTGATTCGGATCGAGATCTTCAATAATGCAATGATCCTCGTTATGATTTTTATAAATTTCTATGTTTAGACTATTTTTCCCTCCCCCTTTGTTACTTTATATTATTTATGAGTTGAGGAAATGATTTATATAGTCCTCTATGCATTCGAAAGTGTTTTACATGAATATGAGATTTTGAATATTTTTAAAGGGATTAGTTGAATTTCGGTAAATATTTTGTGGTTCAAGCTTCAAATAGCGCTTTGAACAGTTTCATTAAATTTGAAATATAAATTTTGGGTTAGTAGAATAATTTTTTTGATTTCGAGCCTTTATTTTGCATCTTGATCCTTTTTACAAAAACTAGTGTAAGTAATCTAAAAGGTGTCCCGAGGGGTAATTTATTGTAAACATTATCTTTTCAAAAATATGATTACTCCATTGAGTCCAGAATACCAAAATTAGCCTAGTAGCATTATTGATTTGTTATTGTAGAGTCCCAAATGAATCTTGAGGGCCTATTCAGAGAGTTGTGGCTTGTGTCATTGCTAGCTTCAGCTGTTGCTGGTGCATGGTTCTCCCCTTTATCACGATCGGGACCTCTTCAGTTTCGTTCATGAAGTACGAACATCCTTGTCCTCGCGTTTGTGATCCTCATGTCATATTTATGAAGGATGAATCATTCCTTCAGTGTGATTACAATGGTGGGTACTGCGATTATGATGCACTATCAGTGGGCCGAATCAATTTTTTCTTTGATTTTGTGGCCAAAGGACCACATTCGTGAGCGTACGGGTTGATTAAACCTCGAGATCGTAACCAAGGGCCCGTGTTCACAAAGGTCTTTTGATCTAGACAATTTATTATTCCATTTTTTGCCCCAAAATGTATTTTCTCTATTTTTGGAGCTTAGGACCTTGATTTGAGCGATTTTAAAGGGGGTTTTGAAATTTATTTCATGGGTACGTTTCTAACCTTTGTACTCATGATTTTCCATTGATATACTTACAATATATCTTCAAAACCTTTTTTTAAACGTGTTTTGGGAGTTTTCTCGATAAATTATAAAATAAGATTTTCTTTGATTTGAAGTTCGATTCCACCTCATTTTTGCTTAGGTTTCCAGATATAGACTCCTTTTATAATGAGGAGTATCATTCATAAATAAAACCTCCATTTTACCCTTGTATTTTTGAAAATGATTTTTGAAGTGGTTTTGAACCCGAAACAAATATAGTCGGTATAGGTATCATATTCTTCGGTAACCTAAATATGCATTATGTTCTATCTAATAACCTCACCCTAATACTTCTTTGGCCTACTTTAACCCTCTTCGTACCTACTATATCCAGCCTCTCGTATCTTGTCTACCACGGAGGCCACTCCCACCTTATCTCGAATAACCTCATTCCTGATTCTTTCACACCAAGTGTGTCCATATATCCATCTCGACATCCTCATTTATGTGATATGCATCTTCTAAACATGGAAGTACATTCATTTTTGTTTGGTAAAATTTTTAACATTGATTTATCTCAGATTAGCTTGAATACATGGATGCAAAATTTACAAAGGACAAAATTAATAGGAGAATCAAAATATCATTATTAATATTCATGAAATATAAACAACAACAAATTAAATAATGCAAATAATTGTTATTATGTACGGATAATATTTCAAATAGTACAAATAAATAACAAATTCAAATTCTATGTTAGCTTGCTTGAGATAATTATCACAACCCGATTCACGAGACATGGTGACACCTACTAAAACCCACCAGTAGGTAAGCCGACACCGTAACCTAGAGCTAAAGAAATGGGTTGCTCTGGTAGAAACTTCCAACATGGACCAAATATACAAACACAATCACAGTGTTCTATTAAACTAGAGAATCCACAACACGAATACCAATCCCACGACCTGGTAATATCAGTAAAAGAGCATCTAAGTTTGATGACAAGAAATACAACTCAAAGTCTAAATAGTGTTATACATTCATCTCGAATATAAAATACTGAATAAAGATAGAAGAAAAACGGGCGACTCGAGCTATAAGAGCTCACCCTATCTCCAAAAGATCAACACAGCATGATCTCAAATCAGCGGCGGTAACTAGTACTCGGGTCTGCACCAAAAAGGTATAGAAGTGTAGTATGAGTACCAAAACAACGGGTATTCAGTAGGCATCATCGTCCAACTGAGCTAAATTATGATGTAAAGTAAGACAATAACTATAAGTCAAGGTACATAATCAAACCTGAATCATCTCCATCATCACTGTACAAACAACTAACCAACTAGAACAATAATATGACATCTCATATCAATACGTACTATGACCATCATACAAAGCAAATAATCAATTTGTAAGCATAAAGCAACATGTGTATATAATTTCAATCGCATAAATACCAAGTTCAACACGCATACAATTATTAAAGCATACAGTAAAAGAACTTATCACGATGTCCCATACCATCGGAGAGTGCACCAATAGATCAATTCATCAATGTATCAAGATATATAAAAATACACAAACAAACTTACATTTACCACGGTTTCCACAATTCCCATCATGGTCATTTGCCGATATCCAAGACCATCATAACTACCGCAATCCGAACCAACATATACCAATGTAATCATAACCATAATTAGATAGGCGTTTAAACCTCTAACTCGTTAATATACTCAATCTAGTCTATATTAACTAACCACCATTTATTATTAAGCTACTAGTTTACTAGTCATCAAAAGGCCTCCAACCGTTAGCCTAACCGATTTCTCACCTACTCTTTCTTCATAAAGTAACAACTAAATATGATTCATTAGATAGACAATATTCACATCTAGCCAAGACATAACACTGAACCATAATCACCATTTAACCAACTCATTCTTAGTTAACATAAGTACACTAATTATCAAGGTAGTGCGAAGCTACATATTACCAACACATTATCTATCTATAAACCAATGCCTTTTTTTCTAGTTATCACCATGATTATCTAGGTCCTTATTTAACCATCCAATGGCATGACATACTAGACATCAATATTACAAATCATCAACAATGCTAAGTCTATTATCATCAATAGTCATTTTACAACCATAATTACTAGTTACCACAATTTAACTAAACAAGGTCCACCATTTAGTATTCTAGGCATCCTAGCCATCAAGTAATATAACCACTTTATATAAACAACTAGTTATCACATAACTCATTTCACTAGGTGAAATCCTATAACCTAACCATTTATTCAAGCCAAATATATTTACTAGGTGATTCCTTAATTCTATACATGATTATCATACATAACATCACCATAACATCAACATATCCTCCGGGTTTATCGGAAATCACCATAACATCAATACCTCTTTTGGATTTACCGGGCATCATCACATCATCAACATATCCTCCGAATTCACCGGGCATTATCATAGCATCAATATATCCTCCGAATTCACCAGGCATTATCATAATACAAATACCTCTTTCGAATTTAACGGACATCATCATATCCTCTGGATTCACCGGGCATCATCATGGCACAAATACCTCTTCCGGATTCACCAGGCATCATCATAATATCAATATATCTTCCAGATTCATCGGACATCATCATAACACAAATACCTCTTCTGAATTTACCATGCATCATCATAACATCAATATATCCTTCAGATTCACCGGACATTATCATAACACAAATATATCTTCCTAATTTACCGGGCATCATCATAACATCAATATATCCTTCGGATTCACCGGGCATTATCATAACACAAATACCTCTTCCAGATTTACCGGGCATCATCATAACATGAATATATCCTCCGAATTCACCGAGAATCATCATAATACGAATACCTCTTTCGGATTTACCGGGCATCATCATACCATCAACATACATCGGGCATCATCATAACATCAATATATCCTCCAAATTTACCGGGCATCATCATAACACAAATACCTTGTTCAAATTTATCGAGCATCATCAAAACATCAACATATCCTCTAGATTCACCGGACATCATCATAACATCAATATAGTCACTATGACATCAATAGACATATATATAGTCAAATTAATAATAAGTGCAAGCCCACAAAGAATAGATTTGAAAAGAAGTAAGTACATCATCACACCTTGCCATTTATTTTTAATGCAATACATTAGCATGGTCAATAGCTAGCCATGATTGTACTTTCTGGAATCTCCCTTTATATGCATGATTCATAATACAATGATTAAGGAATTCCTTTCCACAAACATTAGTTTAGTCATTAGGCTTGAACATAATATATGTAATAGCATAATCCAAGGTTCACATAACAACAAGACAATAATTAAAGTGATAACATGGTTATAGGCTCAATTTACAAGACTTTCCATTTTTAATCAACAATTTCAAGAAGATGACAATCAACATACACATTATTTCCAAAGCCAACATCGTGAATAACTCACCTATTGGGTCTAACCATCACAATCTCCAAAAGAACATTCTAGGCGTTTAACAAATATTTAGGTCACTAACAATTTACAAAACTCAAGCTTAATGTGGCAAAATTTTTCTTCTAATATCCCAAAATATCCATTCAAGTCTAACATCTACCCGGGACTAGACTAATTCATCTACATCATCTATTAGAGGTTTAACAATCCATACTAGTTCTATGGTATAATTCTTCCACCACACTATACAAGGTCAATGGCCTAAGTAATTCAACTAATCCAAAAATATATCATTTATCATACCAATGCCTAAAACCCATCCCATCCCAATCTTTGTAATATAAATGGTATATTGATATCGATTTTAGTCTAGGCAGACCTTGATTTCGGATGCAAATTTTGACTGTGCCAGAAGTTTTGACTATGGGATCCGAACCAGGGTCTACCTAGATGAAAATCAATATTACAAAGCTTCTGGCACAGTCGAAATTTGCATCCAAAGTTATTTTGCTGAAGTTTTTGCTGGGCCATTTGAAATTGGTGAAGACTTCTAAATGAGAAATTGGCTCTAAAAATCAAACGAACTACCCGATAACCAAACTATTAGCTCCAGCAAGTCATATGTGACTTGGGGCAGCCATGAAAAAACTCTAATGGTAAAAATAAGTGGGAATGCGGAAAATGATCTGAAGAGTCATTACAATAATATTTAATATTTTTGCAGATTCTAATTAGGTAATAAACTTGGCAACTTTTTAGGCTTAGGAAAGAGCAATACCACGTTTATTTATCAGATCCAATTCTATATGAGGTTATGAGGAGCTAGGTTAGACACCATATATGTTACCATCCTCCATGTACTTCGCTGGATTTTAACTTATAGGAGGGCCATGTATCTAGTAATTTTTATCTCCAAAAGTTACTCAACTTAACAGATATTTGGAAAATTAACTCACTAAGCTAGAAGGATATATGTAAAAACAAGAAGGGGGGAGGGGAATACTGCTTAATAACCTTGGACTACTCGAAACAGAAGAATTTTTTAAGAATTTAAATATGGTCAAACTAAAATGAAATTAACTTATAAAGCTAGTCATGTACAAACACTATAGCAACATATAAATAAGCAAGACATCATTGGAATACATATACAGTTATACATAGCCTAACAAACAAATATACCAAGCAACATAAATAGGCTAGTCACAAACCAAAGTTTTTTTTAGAACGCAAGTTATACACTCCCAACGCTCACGACAGGTATATCTATTTATGATTATGAATAGCTAAATTCATAATTCCCAACAATCATGATATGATAAAATA
>NC_061118.1:114290649-114311265 GCF_002878395.1 Capsicum annuum
TCTTTAATTTTTCTAAAAGCTTCTCTATTTTTAAATGGTCTTCGCATAATTAATTTAATAATTTTGTAGGTACATTTTTTAACTCTATATCTAATTTTAATTCTAATAATTCTAACATATATATTCTAAACATATATATTCTAACTCTAACATATATCTCTTTCATACTTTTTAAATTGCTGGGCTCTGATACCATTTGTAGGGGGGTGCGCGGATTTAATAGATCTAAATAGATTTATTAGGTTTTGGCTTGTTTCTCTTCACGAACACATATATTTACTCTATTAGTAGTAGTCATTAATTTTTCATACACCTCTTACTATAAATTTTTCTTTTATTATATATTTTAGAATTCTTGGTTTAAAAGTCCTTATTTATGAGGATTCTTTCCATATGTGTAATTGAAGGACTAATTCTACAATTATGAAAATAGTTATATTATTATTTTGTCTAAGGTGAACGTACTAAATTTAAGGGATCCAAATTAAAGAATTCTTTCTACTAATGCATGTCAGGATCAATTGGCTTCGGATTCAATTAGTATTAGGAGACTTCTATCTCAAATAACTTATTTATTGATATAATAATTAGAAGAAAAGGGTGAAAAGACTACATGTCAATTGCAGAATCTTTTAATGAAGGACAAAAAGTTTGAATCACTTTTATAAGGGTCTTCACACTTTTAATATATTATTATATATTATATTATAATATTATTCTATTATATTATTATTATAAATATAAATTATAGATTATAGATTATAGATTATAGATATAGATATAAGGGCCCAACGGTTAAAGAAAAAATAACCGCGTACAATAATTATTTTAAACATTGACCATCATAGATAATTATGGAATGTTTTTATCTACACCACTTAACTTTTTCCTTTATGTAATTATCCCCTTGTTTTCTACTTTCGGGTATTTGAATAAAATTATGGCCCAAACTTCAGCCCAAAGCCCATATTATAACCTACCATCTCACATTCTTATACATCTCCAAAAAGGAAAAACTTTATACCCCTTTCACAAGCAAAGAATATGAAACTCAAAGTCAGTGAAAACCCCAGAAAACATCAAAGGAGAAAATAGCTATGGATTTTGAAGAAGGAACACAGCAACCCCAGCTAGTTCTAGTACACAAACTATTCCGTTTAACACATCCAGATGTCAATGTCTTCGACAAAGTTTGTCTCCGTGAAGAAGTATCAAAAGATGCAGTTTTCAATGGTACATCTAATCAGGTTCGGCTGGATAGCTTCATTAAGAAAGTCATTTCCTTAGGCCTCCAAATTTGGGTGGCCGCATTTTCTTATAATTATTGGAGTAGATTTAAAAAAAAATTATCACGACCCCGATTAATGGACCGTGCGGGCACCTATGCTATTCTAAGTAGTTAAGAGAACCCTTATTATCCAACTAAAAATATACAGATGACTCCTATTCTTACAAATGTCCTTCACTATCCCAAGACTTGGCCAGACATGTACAAGAGCTACCTATCACAACATAGACTGACAATGAAATAAATAATACAAGGACTCTAACATCTGCCAGGAAGAAAGTGCAGAAGTTAGTGCTGAATATCGTTATCCATCTAGTAACTGCAAACTAACCTGCATTCAGTCTACATCCCAATAAGGAATGTAGAAGATTAGGGTCAGTACAACCACACGTACTGGTAGACATCATCAGCCGACCATATTAGTTCTTATAATCATAAAATAGAATTAAGGAAATAAATCATGACAGCTTGAATGGAATATAATTCAACCAAGGTTGTAATAACATTATTATTTTACCTATATAAGTTACATCATCTAATTACTCTTCCAACTCCATCAGTATTATATTCACTACTAACATACTCTAGCCTCATTAATTCACACAATCAACCACAATCCAACTCTAATACATCACTATTCCTCTTTATTCACCTTATCTTTTTCATTACTCATATTCACGGGAACAAACCCGTAATCATAGACAACCCACACTAAACTCTCGGACTAACAACCAAATGCTCTCATATAATATTCAAGAATGATAACTAGCTATTCTGGTAAGCTACGATTAAAACACGCATAGATGAAGCAAGTCGACCAACATATAAGTAAGTACAAAGTTTCACTTCTTCAAATACAAATCACACAATCAAATACCCAATGAATCAACAATACAACAATAACAGATCAAACAATGCTCACAAACAAGCCACATAACCATCAAGATATCAACCATACTGTAAACATCCACAGACTCAACACAAATATGTACACACATGCTATGGGACTTATTTTACCCAAATAGTCATGACGTGCAGGGAACAATCTATGTTCATGTACCATACCGTGTGGTACCCGATCCAACATATATATATCCATTCCGGTGTGGTAACCGATCCAACATATACATATCCGTATCGGCGTGGTACCCAATCCAATATACAAATATTCATACCAGCGTGGTACCCGATCCAATATATATACATATCCATACTGGCATGGTACTCGATCCAACATATACATATCCGTACTGGCGTGATACTTGATCCAACATATACATATCTGTACCGGTGTGGTACCCGATCCAACATATACATATCCTTACCAGCGTGGTATCCGATTCAATATATATACATATCCGTACTAGCGTGGTACCTGATCCAACATACACATATTCATACCAATATGGTACCCGACCTAACATATACATATCTGTACCGGCGTGGTACCTGATCCAACATACACATATTCGTATTGGCGTGATACAGGATCTAATATATATACATATTCGTACAGGCGTAGTACCCGATCCAACATATACATATCCATACCGGCGTGGTACTTGATCCACCATAAACAGGTAATATCAATATCAAATTTACACTACCTCAGAACATACAACACGATATGAAAAGTTTATAAGTACACTTAAAGTTATAAGATAATTTCGTCAAGTAAATTTCAATAATCATTTATACACGCATCAACAATCGAAACATCAATAATTTCAAGCATGTTTGAACACCAATCAACAAGTATCCAACTTAAGAGCATACACACAATTAAATTGAGTCTAAAATCCAATTAAACTGTAACCTTCTATCTACATTTTATTAAATTCACACTATCTTTCGGGATGCAATACGATGTACTAAATTTATAAGTGTACTTAAAATCATATAGAAATTCGATCAAGTGCTTTCATTTATCAATATTTAGACCCTCTCACGAGTATTATTTCAATAATTCATCACGATCATCAACAAGCCATTCATGATATTAATTCAAAGAGTTATCATTAGTAAACAAGCCTCTCATAGGCACAATTCAATAAATCATCATTATCATCAATTTAGCCTCTCATACGCATCCAATAGATAAAATGATTTTATCCATACCAAAATAAAAATATCACAAAATAAGTCACAATTCACCACTTAAGCATGCAAGTCACTATTGGAACTTTACTTACTCATTAATTATTAAAATGTCACTACCTCTTTTCATATAATACAATCATCACACTAATTCAAGTCATCTATCCTTTAGATATTACTATGCTCATCAATACTTAATCCTAGCATGGTTCTCCTCACTATATTATTGTCCAATACATACAACTTAATATTATTATAAGTCAACTAGGTTCATCACCAGAATAACTAAGAACTATCATATCCACATCCTTCATTTACAATAATCTCATTGCGGTATATAGCACATAATATCACATAATTAATCAATAATATAGTTTTCCAAGATTAAAGCTAAGTTCTCACGTCTTTATCCACCTCAACTCCATGCCCGCAGGCTTAGACATGCTTTCTCCATCAATTCTAAATTTTAAAAATATAAAATAATACAATCTTCTACTCATTAAATCTAGCCTACCTGGACGCCAGCTTTTGGAAGAAGCAAGCTGCAACAAGGATGCTCTTTTTTTTCTTTCATGCCTTGGAACAATCAATCATCTAAATATCAAGAAAATATAAGAGTAATTAAATAATTACTCTTCAAACAAATATCTCGGGGATTCAAATCCATTAATTCTACCCTTAATTCAAGGTCTATATCATTCCCTAATTTAATTAATCATTAATTAGCTCTTTCAAGCTTAACACATCTCCATTAAGGAAGTTTTTATGCTAAAGGCCTCATTTTTATGGAATTCAAGGTTCCTAATCATCAAAATTCATAATCTAGTTTATGAAATTCATGTTAAGAATCTTTAATTTATAGTTTAGAATCAGCTCTAGGTCATATTAAAAGAACCCTTGAATATTTTCCAAAAAAATTCCACCATTCAAGGTCTTTTTAAGGATTCCAAGATGTTAAAGAATTAAAAGACGAAGAAAATAATGGAAAAACTTACCTCAATGAAAGAATTTCACCTTAAGCTTTGGAAAATCATCTCTCTAGGATTGGGGAATGAAGTTTGAGGTTTTTAGACTTAAAATATGGCTGAAGCTGATTTAAATATCATCAGAATTTTTGTTACAGCGAAATTCCATTTCTGCCCTAAAAATGCAGAGTAAAACAGCCATAACTTTTTACTCCGGATTTGAATTGAGGAACGGTGTATTTCTTTGAAAAGAGGACTCAAATATCTTTGATTTGGTAGGTATTGGGACCCCTAAATCCTTATATTCTATGAAATATGATCATTTGAAATCGGCTCTAATAGAAACCTATGTCGAAACTGTATCGGAAAGGAAGTTTTATACTTAACTTTGTGTTAGGAATATTTTACAACCTTAATTCATACCTAAAGAAATTTCAAACTAAAGTATTGATATTATCACTCATGAATAATTAAATTCATCAAGCTTGAGTCTATCTAGACACATCCGAAGGCTAAAATCTTCGCTGAAAAGTTTGAGGTGACGTAATAAATAAAATATTGTATATTTTGGACCCAAGTTAATCCTGAGGAATGAAAATTAAGAATTTTCATAAATTTATTATGAAGAATTTAGTAACAAAGAAATTGGTCGTTACAAAATTACTACTTACACATTTATGTAAAATAAAAAGATAGAAATTTTTGGAGAAAAAATAAATTACATAGCTTAAAAGTAGGAAATTTGATGGACGAATGATTTGATCGACGAATGACACACTTTTTACTTTTCCATGAAAATGGAATGTCAGTCTTTTTATTTTTCTTTTTAGGTTAACACATTTTTACTTCTTTCTCAATTTTCATATCTCACTCTCACTCTCACTCTCACTCTCTGTTCTTAATCCTTTCTTAATTTCCTCCTCTCGAGTTCAAGAAACAATTCTTAAATCGGGTAAATTATTCTAACTTTCTAATATTGTTTTTATTTTCTATATTTATTTTATTTTTAATTGATATTGTAGATAGTGTTTAGATTATTTATTAGAATTTTAAAATATCAACTAGAAAGTGTGAGTTTTGTCATTCAAAACTTAAAAGAAGAAGAAAAGTCAATAATTTTATAAAATCTCAAGAAGGAGCTCTTGATAAATTTTTGACGAATAATATCAAAACATGTAGGAGAATGTTCTTTAGATGAACCAGTCACTTAGCTAAGTTAGATGATGAAATAATCCAAATAGAAGAAGAAAAAAAGAAAATTAGTGAAAAATCAAATATAGATTCTCAAGAAGATCAATAACTTATAAATGAATCGAATAATTGTATTCCTAAAAACATTTATGATCCTAGTCAATCGAATAATGTTGATACAAATTTAAGAGATCTATTAATAAGAAAGGAGTCAATTAGAATTACCAACATAGATTTTTCAAAGGATGAATCTTCAATATATTTTTCTACTATATATTATTTTCGAAAATTGGCAAATGGAGACCGACATAAAAGAAGATGGTTAGCTTATTCCAAAGATTTGAACAAAGTATTTTATTTTTGTTCCAAGTTGTTTAATACCACTTTTAATGTTAAGAACAACAAATTAGCTAATGAGGATAGTAGAGATTGGAAAAATCTTAGAACTCACAAAATGACCAACCAACATATAATCAATATGAGCTCATGGATTGATTTAAAAGTTAGGTTGTGCAATAATAAAATAATTGCAAAAAATGTGCAAGACCAAATTAATGGAGATAGAGAACATTGGAAAATGTACTGTCAAGAATTATTTCTGCCACAAAAACTCTTGAAAAAAATAATTTAGCATTTAGGGGAAAGAATGAAAAGATTTATCAAGAAAATAATAGAAACTTCTTAAGTCTTATTGAAATGATTGCAAAATTTGATTTGATCATGCAAGAACATATTCATAGAATCAAACATGATGAAATTCATAACCATTATCTTGGGCATAATATACAAAATAAACTAATAAAATTGCTGACAAGTGAAATGGACAATAAATTATTGAAAAAATTTAGAGAAATAAGATATTTCTCCATCATACTTGATTGCACCCCAGATACAAGTCATCAAGAGCAAATGTCTTTTATATTACAGAGTGTGGATATTTCAATATCTCCAATAAAAATTACCAAATAATTTTTAAAATTCTTAAAATAGGAAGATATAAGTGGAAAAGGTCTTTTTGAAGTTATTTTAGATGAATTAAAATGTATTGGACTTGATATTGATAACTTAAGAGGACAAGGATATCATAACGGGTCTAATATGAACAGAAAATATCAAGGAGTGCAAAAAAGACTTCTTGATATAAATCCTAGATTATTTTATACAACATGTGGTTGTCATAATCTAAATTTAGTAATATGCGATATGGTTAATTCTTATACAAAAACTATATCATTTTTTGGAGTGATATAATGCATATATTCACTATTTTCCTCTTCCACTAAGCAATGAAAATTTTTAAAAGATAATATATCCGGTTTAACTGTTAAATCATTGTCACAAACACATTGGAAAAGTCGTATTGAAAGTACTAAAGCAATAAGATTTCAAACTCATAAATAAGAGATGTTTTATTGAAATTAGTAGAAGTTATCGATGATCCAAAAACTAAAAGTGAAGAAAATTGCTTAGCAATTTATGAGCTTAAAAATTTTGAGTTTTTATTTGGTATGTGTCACGACTCGAACCAGGTCCTGACCATGACGAGTATCTTAAGTCCCACGTGGACCGAAGATCACCCCCTACACCTAACCAAACCAAACACAATATTCTCAATGTCGGATGAATTCCGAACATATAACAAGATAAGGTTAAAGAATAAAGGATATGTCTACAACCGATGACCATTGACCAGCCAAAATAATATCACTCAAATCCACAGTCATCCAACAAAGCCTTCTAACAAAATATCCAAAAACTAGTCTTGGTCAGGACATGTCTCTAACATATGACAATAAAAATGATAATGCTAATGATATGAAAACTCTTAATTCTAGTATATGATAATAACGGACGAAATGTATGAGTCTTCCAGAGAATGAAAGCTTACCACTTCACCATAATGAATCAACGAACCAATCCAGTCCACCTAACTCTAATCAATAAAAGTAGAGGTATCTCCGATACCTACATCGCGTGGGGATACAACGTCCGGAGACGGTTAGTAGGGTGAACACTAGCATGTAACTCAGGAATAAGGATAACATAATATCGTGATCAACAGTTCAAAATCATTCAAAACCAATGCACATAATCAAATGCATATACATACGCACACATACACACGCATATATATTACATGTTGGGATAGGGAACAACGTTTAACATACACTTTACAATTTTATCCTGGATTATGTAGCTCAACTGTCATAACATAAGAAGGCACCCACGGACTATATGAGCCCAACTCTCCCCCAGCTGGTAGGGCCTCAGTGCGTGTGGTCACACGAACTAGAGGGTATACATATGCACTATGAGGAACTCGAACCTCCCAGCATATCAAGGTCACACAAGCACCAAATCATGTAGTATAATGTGGGGGACTCAAACCTCTTAATCATATGATAATAATAAGGAGGACTCGAACCACCTGGTCATTTAGACTTCGGCGTCGACAATTGCGATTTCCAGTGTTGGCCCCTCGGGACCTCTACTTTTACGACTAAGCTACACAGTCCTTATTAAAGCCCAATTAAAATAATTGGCACACACAGTATTAGTTATTGAACCATGATATACGTTTAGGCATATATTGTTAGTATTGTCATACTAACTACACTTGCAAGGTAACATCAACATGCCAAGCCAATTGCCATCACTTGGGGAAAATTCACAACCCCCTTGATTCAATTATACATTAGTTTGGGGAATCACACAACCCCTTAAGTTTCAATTCTAAAATCATTATGCTTTATTGACTTTTCAAATTATGCAATAGTTCATGAGTAGTTCAATATGCATACTTTTCATATTCAAAATCAATTTCACAATACGGGGTTGGGGTCATAACCATTTCAAAAGTCACAAGTTTGGGAAATCACAATCCCCAGCTCATTAACCATTCCCATGCATCAATTTAATTTTTTAAAACCACCATATAAACATAACCTATACAGGGAAAAAAATAAAATATCACATAAACAATAGTTATTCAAAACCCTCAACCCATATTTTCAAAACCAATATCAATACCATATGAACGAAACTTTAAAACTCAGGATTTTAGAAAATTAATAATTAGAGAAGAGTAAAATGCCTAAAATACCAAGTTTCACGAAAAAAATTTAACCCTTGAGCCCTTGGAAGGCCTACTTCTTGGAAACCCTAAGCATGGCTGCTTGAGAGAATTTAAGAGAGCTTTGGAAATTTTTGAGTACGTTATGAATGAGAAACAACCCTTATTAATTGCTTTATAAACATAGGGTTTTAATTGGGTGAGAAGGGAATTGTCTAAAGTGCCCTCAATTTAAAGCTGAAATCTAGTCGTTGGTGATTATGAGTCACTATACAACTCGTATAGACCCATATTGACTCATCACCATAAGACATAGCCAAGACAATATCCAAGGCACTCAGAATTTGTTGACCCTACAACTCAACCTATATGACTCGTAATGGGACTCTATGACTCGTAGGTTCCAGTCGTAGTCAGCCCAGCAACCATTTGGGATACACAGTGGACACCCTATGATTTACGCCCAATGACTCGTAACAAGTCCTTATGACTCACAGTGAGCCACTCGTACTCAGAACAGAACTTAGCCATACACTTTTTTATTTGATTATGATTTGGTCCAATGACTCGTCAAAACTCCCTACGACTCGTCAGGTGAATCGTAGTCAGGACAATGAGGCTAAAATTTTAGAAATTTTCAAGGACCAAAAACTCGGGGCATTACATACTTCCCTTTTAGGATCATTCATTCCCGAAAGTAATTTATTAGCATGATTTGACTCCACGTACAACCACACTTGCCTTTAAAAAATAAGAAAACAAAAATATTAAGGAATACATATACCTCAAGCACAACTATCTGAAATTGGAAACAAGAATAGATACTTGGACTTCATGTCCTCCTCAACTTCCTAAGTAGCTTTCTCGACCTTTTGGTTCCTCTAAAAAACCTTTACCAGTGCCACATCCTTAGTACACAACTGAAGGACTTGCTAATTCAAAATCTCAATCGAAACTTCCTCATAGAACAAGGAATCTAAAATAACCACCTCCTACAAAGGAACAACCATAGAAGGATTACCCACGCACTTTCTATACATCAAAATATAAAACACCGGATGAATGGATCTCAAACTAGAAGGCAACTCTAATTCATATGCAACATTACCAACCCTCTTCAAAACCAAGTACAGACCAACATAACGGGTACAAAGCTTCCCCTTTTTCTAAACTGCATTATTTTTTTCATAAGAGACACTTATAAGAACACCCAATCACCAACACTGAACCCCCACTTCCTTTGGCTCATGTCCGTATAGGACTTATTGCGACTTTGGGTGGCCTTAAATCTATCCAGAATCACCTTCACCTTTCCATGGATTAGTGTACCAAATTCAGACCAAATAACTTATTTTTACTGACCTCAAACCACCCAATAAGGGACCTATACCTCCTACCATATAAGGCCTCAAACGAGGCCATACCAATGCTAGAGTGATAACTATTATTGTAGGAAATTATATGAGAGGCAAGTGGTCAACCCAACTACCACCAAAATAAAAAACACAAGACCGAAGCATGTAATGCCCCTGAAGTACCCTCTTAATGTCACATTGTGCTTGGGACTACGAATAGACACAAGATAACCCATGATATCTATTAAGCTTGAAATTCACATGGAAAGTATACTGACATACATATGAATACTGAAAGGAAAAAACTTAAAGTCTTAATATTAACTTCTATTTCAGCAGTCTCAATAATCTCTTTAATCTGGAAGATATATTTGTCTGATAAGCCTCTACTACTAACTAGAGAGCCACTAGGACAGACCTCAGGAGACCCAAATGTAACTGAAATCAAAGAAATAAAATAACATTTATAAATGTCTAAGAGTATGGAAAGTAGGGTCCTCGAACTATGAGGACTCACCAAATGTCAGGATGCAGGACGTGATACCCGTGATCAATCGTACTTCTAGAAACAAGCACCAAAACCTACATTATAAGAAAATGTAGCATATAGACATATATGTGGGATAGTACTTTAGGAATGTACTGAGTATATGGGTACTGAGTATACTTTCAAATCATGCATGCTAAGCGTAAAGGACTTACCTTGGACCTGAATCCAACTGAAAATTGAAAAGTCATAGAAATATGAATAAAATATCATAATGAGATAGCTTAGTAAATCATTATGCTTACTTTCTAAAATCTTTGCTTTTATTCTTTCTTGTGGGAGATTCTTATAATCGACATAAACTATGCGAGCTATCATGGAGTCCAACGTCTTACACACTTTGGGAAAAGTTTTCATACCCTTTCCATCAGAATAGAACCTTAACTTAAG
Organism: Capsicum annuum; assembly: GCF_002878395.1. Taxonomy (NCBI): domain Eukaryota; kingdom Viridiplantae; phylum Streptophyta; class Magnoliopsida; order Solanales; family Solanaceae; genus Capsicum; species Capsicum annuum. The sequence goes on from NC_061118.1 coordinate 114,301,556, forward strand.
TGATAACTAAACTTCATCCATATTGATAAGAGAAGACACTTTGTGGTGAAGTCTCTCATACCTACGGTGGTTTGTAGCTTTTTGAAATTAGGATACACTTATCCATATTGCCTTCTCAATCCTAAATGCTATGACAATATATATATATATATATATATATATGTATATATATATATATATATGCTCATACTTAGGAAATCCACCTTAAAATAGCATGTTGGTTTGTAATTAGAAACCAATTATGCTTCTCTTGCTTAAATCATACCCAATGGGTGAAATTGTGGATTTCAAATCTTGATTGTGATCACAAGATCAAAACTAAAATTTAATCAAGATTCAATACTTGAAAATTAAACTTATAAGTTTAAACTTATTGTAACCCAATATCTTGTGCTTTAATATTTAAGTCCATGCATCATGTCCTAGAAACTTCATATCAAAATACCATTCTCAAAACTTAAGTTAGAATCTTTCGTCAATTCATCAAACTTCAAGTAAAGATAGTAAATCATATCATTATAGAAATAATATATGTTAAAACATGAATAAAAGGTATTTCTTATGCAATTCAATCTTTAAATCATATGATGATGTCATAAATTCAGGAATATGGGTATAAACCCTAATTTAAATCACATTAATTCAATTTTAAATTCATGTTTTTGGGCACAAGGATGAAAGATTATCCTTGCTCAAACCCCACATACCTGGATTTTGCTTGACTTCCTTGAATGGAACTTAGCCTTAGGAACTTGAGAGATGATTTTAAAGAAGAAATCCTAGCCTTGGTGTTCTTGAGAGTGGGAGAAGAAATAACATCATTAAGTGATTGAGGAAAGGAAAAATAATGCCTCTCTGATGTTTGAATTCATGGGTTGGGGAGTTTTTAAAGAGGAGAAAAGACCAAAAGGCCCCTTAACTGAACAAATAAAACTTTTACCTATCAGTCATCACGAGTTACCTTACGACTCATAACATTTGGTTATGAGTTGTCCTGATAACTCCTAACCTTGAAAGTAACAATAAGGATGCTCACTGCTCTGGATACGAGTCGTATCCAATGACTCATAAAAATTCACTACAACTTGTAGCCATCACCCATAATCTAGAATGAAACTTAGGGATCCTATATTTTTGTCTCAATGACTTTCATTATACGACTCGTATTGGTTGGTAACGACTTGTAGGGTTGAATCGTCACATGACCAAAAGTATTTGGCTTTCCTACTAAGCTGATTATGACTAAACCTTACGAGTCATAAAGAGTCTTCATGACTTTATGATTGAGTCATAGGTTCCACAGTAACCTTTGAAAACATAGGGTATTACAATATTCCCCCTTTGGAAACATTCGTCCTTGAATAAGACCCTTTCAGGATTAAAATTTTGGTGAAAAATCATCTCCACGCTGAACTCACAACCAAACTTATAACTACATAAGGATTCAATGACTCATGGGCACATGATAATACATGAGAATACTTAAACGATCTTAAATAAAAAGAGTTTGATGAGAATAACAATTTACCTTAGGTGGGGACTGAATTTGATGAAAAGAGATGAGGGTACTTGGTCATCATGTCTGCTTCTACTTCCCAAGTGTATCCTTCAACCAAATAATTTCTCCAAAGAGCCTTTGCTGATGCCACATCCTTATTTCTTAGACTTCAGACTTGCCTATCCAGTATTTTGATCGAAATTTCCTCATAGGAAAAGTTATCCTTGATCCCAATACTCTCTAAGGGAACTACTAGGATGGATCCCCAATGCATTTACTTAGCATCAAGTCATGAAAAACTAGGTGGACCACTACTAACTCTGGTGGAAGGTTTAACTCGTATGCAACCTCTTCGATACTCCTTCCTACTTCTACGAACCAATAAATTAAGGACTTAGTTTCCCTTTCTTTCTAAATATCACTATCCCTTTCATGGGCGATACCTTTAACAATACCCAATCAGTGAATTCAAACCTGAGATCTCTCTTTCTTACATCTGCATATGATTTTTGATAACTCTGAGCAGTCCTTAGCCTTTCATGAATCAACTGAACCTTTTCCATGGATTCAAGAATAGAGTTTGGCCCAATTATTGCTGCTTCACCAACCTCAAACCATCCAATAGGTGATCTACATCTATACCCGTATAGTGCCTCAAATAGAGCCATATGAATACTAGCATGATAACTATTATTATAAGTAAACTCGATCAAAGAAAGATGATCATCCCAACTTCCTTTAAAGTATAAAACACATGCCATCAGCATGTCTTCCAATGTTTGAATCGTACGTTCAGCATGACCATTGGTATGTGGATGAAAAACAATACTAAGCTTAACCTTTGTACCAAGGCCTTTCTGAAATGATTGCCAAAACTGGGAAGTGAATTGTGTGCCTCTATCTGAAATAATGTACAAGGGTATCCTATGAAGCCTTAGTAACTCGTGAATATACACTTTGACAAAATATTTCACCGTATATAAAGTCTTGACGGGTAGAAAATAAGCTGATTGGTCATTCGATCTACTATGACCCAAATTGAATCAAGCTGACGTCTTGTACGAGGCAACCCTATGACAAAATCCATAATCACTATTTCCCACTTCCACATTGGAATGCTGATTTCCTAAAGCATACCACCGGGTCTCTGGTGCTTAACTTTAACCTGCTGGCAATTGGGAAACTTGGCTATAAACTCGACGATGTCTCTCTTAATACCATTTCACCAGTAAATTCCTCATAAATCATGGTACATCTTAGTGGCACCGGGATAGATCAAATATTACGAACTATGAGCCTCAGCTAGTATCCTTTCCCTCAACCCATCCACATTGGAACACAAAGCTGACCTTGATAATGAAGTATAGCATCTCCCCCTTAGGAGAAAACCTCAACCTCTTGTTGCTTGACTACTTCCAATATTTGGCTCAGTATGGGATCATTACGCTACTTTTTCTTTACTTCTACTACTAGAGATGATTCTGAACCGTTCTGCACCACTACTCCCCCATCATCTGTATCAAGCAAACATATCCCCAGACGGGCCAATCTCACTTCCTTGGCCAACTCCCGGGCTCCCTCTTTTATATGAGCCACACTACCCATAAACAACCTACTCAATGCATCTGCCACTATATTTACCAAGCCTGAATGATAAAGCATATTCATTTCGTAATATTTTAATAACCCCAACCATCTCTTTTGATGAAGATTCATCTCCCTTAGAGAAAATACATACTGAAGGCTTTTATGGTTAGTGAAAATGTCAATATGCACACCATATATGTAGTGCTTCCAAATATCCAGAGCAAACACTACAGCAGCTAACTCTAAATCATGAGTTGGGTAGTTTTTTTTGTGATCCTTAAGATATCTGGAGGTATAGGCTATTCCCCCTCCCCCCCCCCCCATATTGCATTAACACATAACCTAACCCAACTATGTAATCATTACATTACACTACGAATCCGTCTAACCCCTCCGACAGAGCTAACACTGGTGCCAAAGTCAATCAATCCTTCAATTCTTAGAAACTCTTCTCACATTTATCCGACCAAACAAACTTCACCTTATTTTGTGTCAACTTAGTCAATAGTGAAGATATAGAGAAAAGACCATTAACAAATCTTCTATAATACCTAGCTAAACCCAAGAAGCTATGAATATCAAATGGAGTGATGGGTCTAGGTCAGTTATTCACTGCACTCATCTTTTGAGGGTCTATATGAATACCAGCCCCTGAAATGATGTGCCCAACTAGAATTCACACTTATTGAACTTTGCATATAGTTGTCAATCCTTAAAGACCTGCAACACCATTCTCAAATGGTCTGTGTGTTCCTCATTACTCAGAGAATACACCAAAATGTCATCTATGAAAACAATGACAAACATGTCCAAATACTGCTTGAAGACCCTGTTCATCAGATCCATAATGGATACAAGAGTATTTGTTAGTACAAATGACATTACTACAAACTCAAAATGACCATACCACATTTTGAGATCTATTTTTAGAATGTCGTGCTCCCTGGCATTCAACTAGTGGTATCCCAATCTGAGGTCAATCTTAGAAAACCACCGGGCACCCTGAAGCTGGTCAAACAGATCATCGATCCTAGGAATGGGGTACTTGTTCTGATAGTAACCTTGCTTAGTTGTCTATAGTCTATATACATTCTGAGAGTGCTATCTTTTGCGTGCACAAATAGGACTGGAGTACCCCACGAGGAAATACTGGGTATGATAAAACCATTATCTAAGAGATCTTTAAGCTGCTCCTTTAACTCCTTGAGTTCGGCTAGAGCCATGTGATATAGAGGGATAGAGATGGGCTGAGTATCAGAAAGAAGATCAATATCAAACTCTATTCTCTATCGGGAGGTACCCATGGCAAATCATCGGGGAAGACCTCTAGAAATTCACTAACTACACAGACTGACTAAATGGTTGGTGCTTCAGACTTATTATCTTTGACTCTAACTAAATGATAGATACACCATTTTGATAATAACTTTTTGGCCTTAAGATAAGAGATGAAACAACCTTTGGGAGGCACCGAACTACCCTCCCATGTAAAGACTGACTCATAAGGAAACTGAAGCGATAATTTATTGATGCATAACATGAATGGAGTCAATCCATGCACAAAATGAAATCAAAATCTATTATCTCTAACTCTATCAAGTCTACTAGAATGACCTTATCGAGGACGGTAATAGGACATTCTCTATAGACTCGCTTAGCTATAACTGACTCATCCACCAAAGTAAAGACTAAAAAGGACTTGGGAACATTTTTAAGGCTCTCTCTAAAATTTACAGCAATAAGTGAGGTCACATAAAAGAGGTTGGACCAAGGGTCTAATAACATAATACATCAAGGTAAAAGGGATGAAGCATACCAGTGACAATATCTAGAGAACTCTCCTACTCTTGATGGGATGGTAAAGCATAGAATAAATTTTAGCGCTGACCGCCACCGGTACTAGATGATGCACCTTGTAGAGAAGCTAGGCGGTCTGGCTGAGCTATTGGATTTGTGGCCTAAATTTGAGGGAGAACATCTCTACTTTTTTGCTTAGTATACGAACATTCCTTGATCCTATAGCCCATCTTGCCACTACTATAGCAACCCCTTTTACCTATCAAACACTAACCAGGATGGGTTCTACCACACTTTGTATAAGTTGGATAAGTAGGCCTCCCGGCCACACTACCCTGAGATCTCAAATTTGAAACTCTACCCTAGTTCTCTTGATTGGTCCTGGGTGTAAGGGCACTGGTTGAGGATCGTGCAGGTACTGATGAGTGACCCTGAAACTGCGAATGGCTTCCCCCTCTGGACCTATGTTGACAGTACTCAAACTTTCCAGTCCTAGCTCTCTTGTTCCTCCTTTCTCGTTCCTTCAGCTTTTCTGCCTCAATCTATTAAGCATGAGTTATCAATCGAGCAATATCTATACCCCCCGATCAACATGGAAGTCCTACACTTCTTGACTACCAAATAAGACACTTCAGTGACAAACTTACTCATACGAGCCTTAGAGTCAGGCAACAACTCTGGAGCATACCAATCTAACTGAGTGAACTTAAGGCAGTACTACTTCACTAACACTGAGCCCTGCCTCAAGTTCATGAAATCCTTCACTTTGGCCTCCCTCATCTCATAAGGAAAGAACCTATCTAGAAATGCACTCTAAAATACCTGCCAACTCATGGGCACCACATCCTCACCCTTACTATCCTTCCACATGGTAACCCAATCATAAAGAGCATCTTTCAATCGATAAGATGCTAATTCTACACTTTCATCTTCAGCAACATGCATAATCTACATAATCTTTTCACTTCATCAATGAAGAACAGGGATCCTCATTCACCTTTGACCCAAAGAATTCAAGTGGCTTCATCCTCATAAAGTCCCTAATTCTGGCTATAGCTAAGTTACCATTTGCTGGAGTAGGACTATTTTTGGCTGGTGTAGTTGAACATTTGCATTTATAGCCTAAGCTAACACTTGGAACACAACCCTAAACTCATAATGTGAAATATTTTTATTTAGAGGGTCTACAGGTGGCGGCGAGGCTGGATGGTCCCCGTTTCTTGTGCATAAGCTCTACAAGAAGACATTTTCTGTCATGTAAAAGCATGAAATAGATCAGATACAAATAACCTTAAAACATTAGAGAGATCATGAAAGAAGAGACAATTCTTAATATATCCCATAGCCTCTTGCTCATAGGTGTGGCGCACTTCATACTAAAGATCAAGACTCTAGGTAACGTAGCTTATCATACTCCCTAGGACTCTTTAAAACCTAAGGATCTAATACCAAGTTTGTAATGCCACGAAATTACCCCACAGGACATCACACGGTGCTTGGGACTATGAATAGACCCAAGCTAACCCATGATATCTAGTAAGCTTGGAACTCACAGGGAAAGTGTACGTACATACATATGAATACTAAAAGGAAACAACTTAAAGTCTAAATCATAACTTGAAATTCAATAGTCTCAATAATTTCTTTAATTTGGAAGATGCATTAGTCTAACAAGCCTCTACTACTAACTATAGAGCCACTGGGATAGACCCCAGCTAACCCAAATATAACTAAAATCAAATACCTAAAATAGCATTCATAAACGTCTTAGAGTTTGGAAAGTTGTGTCCTCAAACTATGAGGACTCAACAAATATTGGGATGCATGAGCTAATGCCCATGATTAATTGTGCTACTAGAAATGAGCACCAGAACCTATATTATAAGACAATGTAGCACATAGAAATATATGTGGGTCAGTACTTTTGAAATATACAGAGTATATAGGCATGAATTCATAAGAAAAATAGGTATTGAGTATACTTTCATATTATGCATGTTAAGCGTAAAGGACACACATTGGACCTGAATGCAGCAAAAAATTGAAAAGTCATAGAAATATGAATAAAACAGCATAACAAAATAGCTTAGTGAGTCATTACACTTAGTTTCTAAAATCTTTACTTTTATTCTTTCTTGTGGAAGATTATTACAACTGACATAAGCCATGTGTGCTATCATAGAGTCCAACGTCTTACCCATGTTAGGGAGAGTTGTCCTACCCTTGCAATCGGAATAGAACCTTAGCTTAAGTGATTACTAAACTTCATCCATATTGGGAAAAGAAGACACTCTGTGGTGAGGTCTCTTATACCTATGGTGGCTCATAGTTTCTAAAAATTAGGATACGCTCATCCATATTTCCTTCATGGTGCTAAATACTACTCCCAAATGTATATATATGCTTATACTTAGGAAATTCACCTTAAAATAGCATGTGGGTTTGTAAATAGAAACCAATTATTCTTATCTTGTTTAAATCATACCTAACGAGTGAAATTGTGGATTTAAAATCTTGAGTGTGATCATAAGATCAAAACTAAACTTTAATCAAGATTCAATACTTGCAAATTAAACTTATAAACTTAAACTTCTTGTAACTCAATAGCTTGTGATTCAATCTTTAAGTTCATGCATCATGTCTTAGAAATTTCATATCAATATACCATTCTGAAAACTTAAGTTAGAATCTTTTGTCAATTCATCAAAATTCAAGTAAAGCTAATGAAATCATATCATAATAGCAATAATGTGTGTTAAAACATGAATAAAAGGAATTTCTTGTACAAATCAATCTTTAAATCACATGATGATGTCATAAATTCAAGAATATGCGAATTTGGGTATAAATCCAATTTAAATCACATCAATTCAATTTTAAATTCATGATTTTAGGCACAAGGATGAAAGATTATCCTTGCTCAAACCCCACGTAGCTGGATTTTGCTTGACTTTCTTGAATGGAACTTAGATTTGGGAACTTGAGAGCTGATTTTGAAGAAACAACCCTAGCCTTGGTGTTCTTGAGAGTGGGAGAAGAAAGAATGTTGTTATGTGATTGAGAAAGGGAAAAATAATGCCTCTCTGATGTTTTAAGTCATGGGTTGGGAAGTTTTTAAATAGGAGACAAGACCAAAAGGCCCCATAACTGATCAAATAGAAACTTGACCCGTCAGTCATCATGAGTCACCTTACGACTCGTAATATTTGGTTACGAGTTGACTTGATAACTCATAACCTCGACAGTAACAATAAGGATGCCCACAACTCTGGATACGAGTCATATCCTATGACTCGTAACAATTCACTACGACTTGTAGCCATCACTCGTAATCTAGATAGAAACTTAGGGCTCCTACACTGTTGTCTCAACACTCCCACTATACGGCTTGTATAGGCTAGTAACGACTTCCAGGGTTGAGTTATCATGTGACAAGAAACATTTGTCTTTCCCACTGAGCTAATTACGACTGATCCATATGACTCGTAAGGAGTCTTCAGGACTTTATAAGTGAGTCATAGGTTCCACATTGAACTTTAAATACATAGGGTATTACAAGACATAACTTCCAAATCCTAAATTGTCCTTTCCGCTTGCCCATCTGTCTGTAGGTGGAAAGCAGTACTAAAGGTCACCTTAGTCCCCAAACCTTTATGGAACGACCTCCAAAAGTGAGATCAAAATTGAGTATCCCAATCAGATAAGTTGGAAATTGGATTACCATGCAACTTTACGATCTCCTCAATGAACAACTTGGCATAATTCTTTGAAGTGAAATTAGTCCTCACTAGCAAGAAATGAGCGGAATTAGTCATCCTATCCACGATAAACCAAATCGAATCAAATTATTAGAGAGACTGCGGAAGACCGGTAAAAAAATTTATATTAATTATCTCCCATTTCCAAACGGGCAGCTCAATCTCTTTAGTCAACCCACCGAGCCTTAAGTGCCCCACCTTTACTTGCTGACATACCATGAACTTAGCCACAAAATTAGCCTCACCCCACTCCATCTTATTCCACTAATAAATCTCCTTAAGATCATGATACATTTTCGTTGAACTAAAATAAATAGTATAATGTGACTCATGGGCTTTGACCAAAATTCTTTCTCGCAACTCATCAATATTGGGAACACATAATCTACCTTGATACCTCAAGATATCATCACCGATGATCTCAAAAATCATCACCTTCTACCTAGCTACATCATTCTTGATTTGCATCAAGATGGGATCCAATATCTGCTTCTTCTTTTCCTCAGCACCAAGAGATGACTTTACCACCTCTCGAACAATCACACCACCATTTTCGGAGTCCAAAAGATGAACTCCAAGATAAGCTAAACTGGGAATATCCTTTACCAAATCCCGCTTCTCTTTGGGCACATAAGAAAATCTTCCCATTGACAGCTTGCTAAGAGCATCAGCAACCATGTTAGCTTTACCTAGATGATAGTTAAGACTTATGCCATAGTCCTTAAGCAACATAAGCCATCTCCTTTTGCCTGAGATTTAGTTCCTTCTAAGTGAACATGTATTAAAGGATCTTATGATCAGAATAGATATCGACATCGACCCTATACAAATAATGATGCCAGATCTTTAATGGAACACCACAGCTAACAATTCCAAATCATGGGTTGGGTAATTCTTCTTATTGAATTTCAATTGTCTAGAGGCATAAGATACCACCTTGCCATGCTGCATCAACACACAACCCAGTCTCACCTGAGATGCATCACAATAGACAACAAAACCATCAGTTTTCTCAGGTAGAGTCAAGACCAGAGTCAGAGTTAACTTATTCTTCAACTTCTTAAAACTAC